>NW_007578720.1:0-75970 GCF_000690725.1 Stegastes partitus
GAGGGAGGGACTAATTCGTAGGGGAAAATGGGGGAGGAGAGTGTGCCTCAAGGAGAAATGCATCCATTTTTCAGTCGGTGTAACAAGCAGACACCCCTCTGCCTGCACAGAAAGTGGAATGCTCCAGCTTGCTCTGGGCTCTGTTGTTGTGCAGAGCTGCAGAAGGCCTGACAGAGCCAGCTAGACAGAGAGAGAAGGAAGGGTGAGATACATAGACAGAGGCAGACACACTGTGGATCGAGAGCCTGTGAATTCATTTCATCACCCAGCTCAACCAGCGGCACCAGAGAGGAAGGAGAGAAAGGGGAAGAGGGAGACCAGAGGCAGCCTCAGTGAAAGCAGGGAAAGTGAGAGAGAGGCAAGGTGAAGGAGAAGAAGGAAGGAAGGAAAGGGAGGGAGGGAGGAAGGAGGCTCAGGCATGAGGAGGGGCGCCTGACATTGCTGCTATCGCTATCAGCTCACATACACACATCGACACAGGCACACACACTCTCAGGCAGATTGTGCACGGCACAGAAGCTGCTCTTTTATTATCCTTTTGTGGAGCCTTGTCCTCCATCCTTTCATCTCCTCCAAGCAAAGAGGACAAGAGAGACACAGAGAGAGGAGGAAGAGGAGGAGGTAGAAGGACGAGGAGGAGGAGAAGGAGGGGAGGCAGTAACCCTCTCCTCTCCTTTACTCAGACACACAGCTGGGAGAGATAGGGGGAGAAGAGTGAAAAAAAAGAGAGAGAAAGCAGCTTTCTGTTCTATTTCGCCGTCTCCTGTGGTCCCTCGGCCAGAGAGCGGCTAACAGGCACCGCTCATGTCCGTGAACTCGGAGAAATCCTCGTCCCCTGAAAGGTAATACCTCATCTTCCTCCTTGCCTCACTCTTTATCCTCATCATTTTGTCTCCATATGATTGCGTGCATGTTCTTCGTTTTATTTTGTATTCTCACACCACATCCCTCTCCCGCCACCATCCCCCTCAGCACCTCCATGTTTTGTCTCCTGTCTCTTTCTCTTTCTGTTTCTGTCTGTGTACCCTAAGCTGGTTTCTTCTATTGTCTGGGTCACAGCAGTGAGACTGTAGTGGGGGGAAAAAATGCAGTGGTTCATTGTTGCATGGTGTCTAAACATTTCAGATGGCTACTAAAACAGAGCATCCTTACCTACAAACACATAGCAGCATGTGCGGTGCATACACGTCGTCTTAAAACATAATCTCTTTCGCACGCTTCGACACAGATGCACACTGGAGGTGATGCTGCCTTCTAAGACTGTAACATCTCCTATGACAACAGCAACAAGAATACATTCATTTGCACACGCCGACACACACATAGTGCACAGAGCTTACACAGCAAGAGTGTCAACACACGTCAACATTAGCACAGCCAGCAGCAGCAGCAGCAGCAGCAGCAGCAGCAGCAGCAGCAGCAGCAGCAATGCATTTCAGCAGCAGTGCAAGACAACAACTCACCACATGACGCACCTCTGTGCATAACATTACTGAACAATGGCACCTCTGAATGCCACACAACTTCTTTACAGCACACAAAGGCAGTTTGACCATATTTTGGCCAACTGTAAATTAAGTGTAGATATAAATACTGTGGAACATCCAGTGGTGGTGTTCAGCATGAAGAGCAAGGTCACAAGGCATTATCAGTCACATGGCTCACTGTGGCTAATTGAGTAGACACACTCGCATCATACCAGACAAAGACACACAAATAATAGCTTTGTTCGAATTGTCATGACAGGATACATCGCAGTAAATGACGAGCACACACATCAAGGCAGGCCATATGGTTCAGACGCCAGTCCTCATCTCACCCTTGTAATTCAACTGAGATTAATGGACTCTTTAATAATTTGTACCTATTTATGCCTAATTAGACCCTCCCAAGCAGACTTACAAGATCAAAGAGAACACAGTATTTTATTTTTTTACAGAGTTGCTTGGATTGTCCTGATTTAGAAAGTACTTTGAGTGTCGTATAATTCTAGGAGTCAAGTTTGTGGTTTTTTTAATTGAAGAAGAGAAAAGAAAGCAGGAGAACAAACGCTCTGCTTTTGGTAGTTTAAACAGCCAATCTAGAAGTGAATCTGCGAAAGTCGTGACGCATGTGTGCAGACCTCTTCACCAAATGTTTAAGAACCCATATTCATTCAGATCTAATCGGACGAAGCCCACATTCCTATTTCAGTGTGCAGAAAAGAGCGGAAAGAGCTCGATTTGACGGGTGCTGGAGGGTGAGGAGCGGGCAGACTGGATGACTCAGGTAGCCACTGATGCCGTGCCAAGTACGATCAGGCAGAGCTGCTGCCATCCACACAACCTAGTGCCAGGCCCCAGACTGGCACACTTAAACACACAGCACAGTGGGCACACAGATAGGCAAAAGTAAATGGGCACTAACCATATCAGGCATTAATACACGGGCAGTTGGGCACAGAGGAGAGTGGCCTCACAAAGTGAAGTTTAATTTGGAGTAAGAGCCAATGGCAGGGGATATACTCATACTGAAACAACATATTGAGGAAAAAGATCATACTTATGTGTAGCATCTAAACAAAGACAGCAGGAGTATCATCAACCAGCCTTGCTGTGATGAAGTTTGCGGATTTCATCACTTGGCTAGGTTTTCCTTTCCTCTATTGTTTGGGTAACAGCACTCTGCCTGTAATTAAGAATAATGCAGTGGTCCCGTGTTGCATGGCAGCTTCCACTGAAGACTTACAGTCATACACGCACTGCTGCCCCCTTTAACTTCTGCCACATCTCATATGACCACAGCAATAACACAGCTGACTGCCTGTTTTCCCCAGGTGAACCATCGCCATAAACACTTCTAACAAATTTGTCAGATAACTAGTCATGATGTTTTATCTCTTTAGCTCTTAGAATTAACATATAAATACCTAATAATATCCCTATCGGTTATGAACCTCTGGAGTAAAATACTGCTGTGCTCAAAGCTGTATTTAGATGCCACAAGCTGAACAGTGCAACAGGGATAAGAGGGGAATTTGCTACTTTGTGAGTGCAACGTGGACAGTTGTACTTGCTTTTAATAAAATAAGTGCATAATTATAACATTTATTTGCAGTAGTTGGCAGTTGAATGTAGAAATTGATGTGGCAAAAGATTAAGCTTATGGAGACACAGGTGTTGTATGCCCCTATCCACTTACATTTACGTTAAAGAATTCAAAAAACAAACAAAAGGAAAAAAAAAAAAAAAAAACCCAAAACATTAATTTCCACTTTCAGCTTGGTCAAAACAGGCTAGTTGGAGCTTGTATAATTTGTATAATGGCCTAATTCATCATTAATAGAGATATTAGTTGTTTAATTAAATAAGTATCTGTATTTAATTAGTTTGTTGCACAGCATGAGCTCATGAGAAAGTTTAAACTGTTCTTCAGTTTTATTAGTGGATTGTACTCAAGTGTGAATTGAACTGCTAAATCTATATTGGGCTTGTGTTTTGAGACAAATCAGCACATTTTCTCCGTCTACAACACCATCTGGACCCGAGACACCATGCACACACACACAGACAGACAGACCCACACACGCACACACAGACACACAATTCCGTAGTGCTTCATTTAGGATGTGCAGCGACATGTTTGTCAACAATAAGGCAAAGTGGATTGGATGTGCGTTAAAGTAAATGGATGGATGGGCTGGGCCTGAAAAGAGCAAGAAGTGGCACAGTGACAAATTTCTCGTGGAGCACTTGCATTAGGAAGACGATCCCCGTTGTGTAACTTGGCACTTGAGGCATGGTGGAGATGGATGAGGACAAGGAATGTGTGTGTTTGCGCGCGTGTGTGCGGGGACATTTAAGTGTTTTGACATCCTCTTTGCGTGTGAGCAGCTTAAAGCTTCCTTGCGAGGGGTAACAGCACGTCATTTTAGGTCATAACCGATGCTGTTGGGTGGAGGGCTTATGTCCTTTGAAGAAACTTTCTTTAGGGATTAAACAAAAGTTGAATAAACAAACACACGGAGGTCAAGAGTTTACGAAGCATGGCTTTGTTGCCAAGCAGGCTTTAGCTCATGTAGTTTTTGCCGCTGTTGAGGGGCTGGAGTGCTGAAACATGCTGGGTAAACCTCTTCTGATTGTCTACGTTCTGTCAAGCAATGTTTTTGTAAGTTGGAATAACTGTAGTGCTGAGTTAATCTCTTGGGAATGCCACGTCAACTTTAAACTATGCATGTAGTATATAAAAAAAATGGCATTTAATCCTTATGCATGATTTTAGCGCACTTGTGTAGCAGTGCTTGTGAGTGTGCATCTATACCTTGCTAGTATATATCTCATGTCCTACTTCATCTACTCATCACTGATGAAACACAGGTTGCTAGCTTCATCCACATACTCTTATGCAGCCTCCCTCCTGACTCCCTTTTCGACTGCGTGCTCTACCACCGTTTTATTGGTGCTTCTTTTATTTCTTCTGTACTTGTAAAGTTCTACTCTAATTGAATAACTGTTCCAGCTCTGGGGAAAAAAAAAGAAAAGAAAAAGAGGAGAGATTAAACTAAAGAAAACAATAAAGAAAGAAGAAAAGAAAAGGACAGCCAGAGCAGCAGAGGTTGTTGAGTGTTGGAAAGTGTCCAGACGGTCAGTAAGCCAGGCCCATGCAGCAGACCGCATCCCATCCAGCAGCTTTCACATTCACGCAGTGTATGCAGCTTCGACTGGCCTATATGGCCTCCACCATCTTCTCTGGTTTGACCCACATCACTGTAGGCGCACATGGGCACACAAACACACACACACAGTCATGAGCAGCCCCAGCCATTCCGCGACATGACAATATCTAATGAAGCGTGGCAGCGAGCTAGCTAGCAAACTAGCCAGCCTGCCCTGCCTGTCTGGCTTTCTGGCCTCCATTATCCCCACCATGCCACCAGCCCCCCCTCTCATGTCTGAAAGGAAACAGAGGAACGCCTTTACTTTCTCTCCTGCAGTCTCTTTTTTTTTGTTTTTTGTCGTATTTTGCCTCCAGTCTCCGTTTGGGACAGATGGGGAAGGGGACACCTCATGCATGCCGTCTCTTCTGTCCCTATGAGGGCTTTTGGTATTGTATCAATGGTAAATAGAAGGCAATGTGGGTGTATGTGCTGCCGAAACTGCCTTGAAATCCTTCGGGCTTTACAAACTAGTTTAACCTGACTGCATTGCTGCGTCACCACACAGTTACTCTGGGAATTTCCACTCCGTTCAATTAAATCCTATGTGGTTAATCAGTAATAGGAATCACTGAGTCAAACATCCAGCCGCCAGAAACAAGACACCTCACGAGTAGTGTGTCAATCGCCATGGCAATGCCCCCAAAGAGCTGTCATGTGATCCGGACTCAGGCACCTGATCTGCTGAGAGTGCATCTGTAGGGTGGCGGTGTCACCGTGTGTAGTGTGGGGTCAAAGGTCACGCTGAGGTATCAGAATGAAAAATCCATACACTGTAGGCTGTTATTGTTGTTGTGTGACGAAACTGAAATCACTGTTTGATTACTAATGATTCTCTTGTACATGGAATAAACAGCCCTGTATTGTTTTTTTTCAATGCTCCGTCACTGTTTACCTTGGCAGCTACACCACTACAGTGCTTCTTGTTGAAAAACTAAATTCAAGAGCGCAAACTCTTCCGCATTTGTTTGTCTTCACCAATAAAATGGGAAAGCACTTTTTTCCCTTATTCTCTGCACTACTGCATTCCACAGTAAAAAAAAAAAAAGAAAGAAATTGTTTGGTTTTGGCTAAAGTAGTGAGGAAATTACCATTAAAATGATATTGTTTTGTATGAAAAAGTCAGAATTTTGCTACTGAATCCACATGATAAGCAGCAAGACTTATTGACGTGTCATCTGGTTTGACTTTCTATTGCTCTAGATTGTGTGTGTTTGTGTTTCTGTGTGTCCAGTCCCAGTTGACTCAGTATGTTTACATATACAACATTCCAGCCCTTCCTGCGGTGCTTTAATTGGTCATTTCACATAACTCACTCGCTTCCTTTTCTCTCTTTTCACCACTTCACAATCTCCTTTCCTTCTCTTTCATTTCTCTTTTTTACCTCTATATCTCCTGCTGTCATTTGGTGTTGGTTCCATTCGGGAGTTTTTTTTTTTGTTTCTCTGCTTGGATGGGATCTCATGCAATCCTAGTCTCTATTAGTGAGGTTTATTGTTGTTTGCTATGCTGCTGTGAAGTCCTTACACAAAAATGTAAAAATATTATAAATGTGAACAATGTGCACTATTCTGCAACACTGATTGTATAGCCAACGTGTGAAATTAGAGTAAATCAATACAGTTATGTTTTCAGCTCTGTGCAATTTCCTTTACAACAATCATTTCCTGTTGGGAAACAAAAAGTAATTTAAACTGGCCTTTCATATACCCATACAAGTGCAGTTTTGCATTGTTAGTAGATTGTCAGGTACCAAGTGTGCTCTTAGGGATGCTCATTGTTTCGAAACAGTGTTAATAGTACACTGACTGTACTTCCATTATGCAACAGGACTTTGATAAGGAAAAGAACAAGGAAGTACATTCTTCTCTGGATCCCCTATCTTACTTTGGGATGTCCTTAGCTGCAATGTAAATGGTTAGCATGCAACAAGGGCCTTTCTCTCTCATTAGCTCACAGCTATCCACTATCAGCATATTAGTCATCCTGGAATCTTTACTGCCACAACACTGTAAGTTATACTCAGCAGAAACAGGGAAATGGAGGAAGAGTGAGAGAAAAGGAAGAGGGAGGGCAGAGGGGGGAGAAAGTTTGAGATTTTTTGGAGGGAGAGGACCAGAGAAATGTGGGTACAACGTTAGCCCGCAGAGAGAGAGATGATCCCACAGAGGAACTGAGAAAGAAATGATAATAAAGCCAGAGTGAGAATCCTGTGAGAAAGAGAACGAGAAAGACCAAGATAGAGACGGAGAGGAAAGAACAGGAAAGGACAGCAGAAACCTCAGGAGAGAGCTCCAGATAGATAAAGATAAAAAGCAGGGGAGAGAGAGAAGGAGAGGCGAGGCAAGGAGAGGAGGGAAAGTGAGGGAAGATGGAGGGAGAAGATAGATGGCTCTCTGCAGACTTGCGCAGTGTGTTGGGTAATGCTAGGTCACCGGGGGACTAATCTCTACTGATGCTGCAGCAGCGTTGAAGCAGTGGAATGATAATGGCCTGTTTGTGTTTGTGTGCGTGGGGAGACGTGTTTGTTTGCGCGGCTTTGCATACGCACGTGTGTGAAAAGATGACATGTTTTGATTTGAAGGTACCACTTTTTTTTTTTTTGGTCCCCTTTTGTCTCCTGCTACAGTCAACCCTACACAAACACATAAACATGCTCACGCAAATTACCTCTGCTCGGTGCCTTATGCCCTGTAGGACTGAATCACCAGTCTGCTGCATAACTGTGAACAGTATTCATCTGTTGTGTCTGAGAACACTGTTCAGCTGTTGTGTCTCTTCCTGCGGCATGGTCATGGGTGCGTGTGTGTTGTTGTTTTTTTTTCCCACTTCAGCCCTGAATGGGTTGGGTTTATTGAGCTCTGGATCCATGAAAGTCTTCCAACATGCCAACTCGACATGCTCCACTCACACTCAGGCCTCAAGTTTGACAGCAAGGATGTGGTGCTAACAGCCAATATCACCATGGTGTTGTGTAGGGATGGGGCTTGACAGTATTTTATCCAATCCAAATACAGTATCAGTACCACTCTTCAAATCTGAATCCCTTAAATCCCATTAAGTCTAGCTTTCATCATTTGCCACGAGCAAAAGTTATAAATAACCACAAGACAAAGATTTTGTTTATAGCCTGATCTGCGATCAGCTGCTGTTAGAGGAAGAGCCAGAAAGGATGGTGTTTTTAGTTGTAGCTATTAAATTTGTCAGCATTAATATTCATCAAGCTGCCTAATTTATTTGTATAGCCTACAGGTAGTGATGACAGAAGCGACTGATGATTGTTGTTCTGATAATGGAATAACTTCTACACGTGATTTTTCAGAAATGACTTCATCCAAATTATGGAGGTCTTGATTCACAACTATGTGACTTAAAGTATTAATGTGTGCGTACTGCCATAAACTGATCATTTCAATCAGCTGAGAGCAGGAACAAAAGACTAAAGTTTTAGTGGAGGTGTTACACCATTAACATGAACTAACCTCAGCTGGTATGAACTACCAGTGCCAGCTGTCAGTGTGAAGCTGCCAAGAAGGCTGCATGAAACCAGGTCTACTACTAACCACCAACGAGATGCAAAATAAAACCGGTTCCTATAAGCCAGTCCCTGTGGTGAGTGTATTCCTGTTGTTCCCAGCACACATTGATGTGGAGATCCTGGTGTGGTACTGTTATGAATACTGTCCCGTGCTATTTTATAGGATACAACAGTGCCTATAACAATATGGAAGTACTCTGGCTTATATAAGAGAAAACCACACAACATAGAAACACCTTTTTCATACTGTCAGTCTCCCTCATTAGCAATCAACTGATGCGTTTGTCTCAGGTTTGATACATACTATTAGGAATCATGGAGCACAATGACAATAAATATTCAATTAAAATACATTAGTTTATTAGAATAGATTAATTAAAAAATGGAAATGAGTTTTAAAAAAAAACCCCAAAATGATACAGATAATTGGAAACATGCTGAATATTGAATCCAAATTTTGGCCATGCTGATGTTTGCTCGACCTCTATCTCTGATGCTGCCAAACCAGCGTGGCACAGACACGGGATCTGTTGAGGTGTTCTTTGTCATCAGGATACTAGAGGTGGATTGTGGGTTGGAAGGTGGCATGACTTTGGAGGCCAAGTCCACACCTTAGGCTCTTTGTTGTGTTCCTCAAGCTGTTCCTGAGCAGTTTCTTTGCTCTGGATAGGCTCATTGTCTGCTTGGCGAGGCCGCTACTGGATGTGGTGATCCTGATGTGGGCAGTTTCATAGGAGTGAAGTTACATGGCATCCATACAAAAAGTGAAAAGATTGGTCAATTAATCAGTTAGGTTATCAACAGAAAATTATCAAACAACAATTTGAGCAGTTAATCTTTTTCTAAAGCCTTTGAAATAAATTTTTTTTCAGTCATCAGTAATAACTGAATATCCTTGGGTTTTAATTTGTTAAACAAAACAAGGACTTTGAAAATTCAAATTAGGTATGTGCTATCCAGCGTTGAGTTAACGTATTCCAAAGTAATGTATTTCTGTGATCACATCATGTTTGCCTCCAATGCGACCTTATAATGAATTAATGTACCTTCATTCAGTAGCCACAGCATTTTTCTGTGACATGCTCTTTGGGCTGGTTTTCATCAATTTCACTGTTGGCTTTGTGGTAATACTTTATTAAAGAGCATGAAAGAAGGATCTTGTGTATGTCCTCCTACTTGGGATAGAGATAGGTGCTGATATGTGGACACATGTAAGGTTTAACGTTGTATTGTTAACTGGCAATTATGTGACAATGCTTCTCAGAAGATGTTGTGAAGTAATGCAAAAGTAAATCAACATGTAGTACTGGAAATTGTTTCCTACAGGGAATAAATAAGTACAGGGATGCATCACGTTTTTTTTAAATAAGTAATGAGTAATGTGTAACATAGTCCTGTTTAGAGTAACGACCCCAACACTCCGATTTGGCTTGGAGAGGGACAATCCACACAGGTCATTATTTTTAACGAGCTCCACCTTTTACCACCGACCTGTACTGCTAGGAAAATAGAGGCCTCAGTTTTCCTCAGTCCTAACAGCAATATGTAAAACTCTGACTCCAGACACACTGGTATGCTAATCAGCTGACACTCAATTCGTATTATGAAGTATTTTTGGGAACATCACTGTCTAGGACCCTAATTGACATGGGAGAGTTTTCACAGTGTATTTTTGTTTGTTTTAATTGTCATGCAGATGGGGATGCGCTAATGGGTTGCGGGTGTTGCATTTCTGATCTGTATGTGATATGTTGTGTGTGTCTGTTTGTGTTGTTTTGTGTATTACATACATGCAACTGGATCTATGTTATCGTATGTTTGTGTGCATTGGTGCCTACATGTTCCAAACTTACATGGGCATTGAGATAGAGCCTTAGCAGGTGGGTGTCACAGCCCCATGTGACTTCTGCTGGAATTCAGGGCTGGGTTCATCTTGTGTGTCCACTGCTGCATCTGAGAGTCTACAGCAGAGAACGGGAGTTGTGCTCTCTGTTCAGTCATCCATCCTTCTTTCCTGTCTCATGGAGTTAAGCTCGAATTTGACGACTAAGAAGAGATGGGGTCTGGCTTTGTGTGTGCTCCGCCTGCGCCACAGGGCCCTCCGAACCAGGTAGAGGGAGGAGAAAGATAAGAAAAGATGGAAGTAAAGTGTCAGTGAGGTGTTGGATTGACAGTGCTAATAGGCAGGGTTCAAGACAATGTGTGAGTTCTTGTTTTCAACTGATAAGGCTGAGTTTCAGGATTGCAGTTTGTCATTTAACAAGGAAGCCCCATTGAGATCAATGAATTTCTGTCGGAAACTATGCAGAGGAAAAAGAATGAGCAATAGAGTGTGGCAAAGGCCGGCTGGATTGACAGGATTAATAGGATAAATAATGATTTTGATCTGTGGACTGGCTGCAGGGCTGTGGTGATTTTGATTTAGCATTTTTTTCACCTCTTTTTTTTTTTCCCCTCCAAAAACACAGATAGAAGGACAAAAATGACTGACAAGTAGATATGGGGAGCAGTGCAGTGCTACCAGACTGACAAGAATAATAACATGAAGACAAAGGGGTTCAATGCAGAGGAAGCAGTTCATCCATGTGCAACCGGCAGGATTTGCATCTATGCATTGATAAAGTCAAGAACAATAGAATTTTTGGAATATTTTACGTATTTTTTTGAGCTGCAACAACTGGCATAATATTAATCTACCTTTTTGGTGAATATATAAATAGTTTTAGACATTTGTGAAGCAAAAAATACTGGATTACTTGCTAATGAAATGCAAATTTCAAATGTGTTTTTTTTCTTGATTGATTTTATATCTCAGTCTTTGTTTGTTTTTTGTACCAAATTAATTTATTAAAGCATAAAAATAGCCACAGTGTATAAAGTGCAGTCTGAAAGTGCTTTTTTTTAACCTAAAAATGGGTTAGTAGCACATCTTTCCAGGGAGATACAAACATTATTTAAAAAAAACAAGTACCACCTCATAAAAAAGATGGATGTTTTTCAAAGCCTTGGTCCCGTTCAGCTCTATGCTCTGTATTAATCCGGTGAAATTATGTCTGTATTTGTGGTGCTGATTATTAACTTTAATTTCACGAGCTGAAGACAACAACCAGGCTTTGATATGTCATGCCAGAGAGAGTGTGATGATCACTGCTGTTCACGAGGCATCCTCCTGATCTTCATATGCAAATCTCATCAAACTAAAACACGTCTGTCTCTCAAACAAGCAATTTTATTTATCCCATCCTGATTTTTGTTCCCCTTTGTATAAGATAAGAAAATAAAAGATATTCAATTTAGTGGAAACATCTGCAATTTCCGCATTCACTAGTGATAAAATTGTGATCTCGGTTATGAGTAGGGGAATGTCTGTCCACAGTATGCCGTGAAATAAGACAAACAAAATAAGCTTCGTAATTGTGCTCTTCATTGGATTGACAGGTCTATCGTATAGATTATTATAGTTCTGAGGCACAGCTATGTATATATAGATGTTATTAAAGGTGACATCCTGTTTGATTGGCAGTGATTAATTGAAGGGATTTAGCGCCTGCTTCTGAAAACTCATATTGCTGTGTTGCTTTTCAGGATTATTGTTACCTAGCTCCGCTTGAGGCCTTTGCTATCGACAAAGCCCAGTGGGAGTGATGAGCAGGCTGCAGCCGCATAGTCAATATCAAGTTAATCCATTTATTAATACGCAGGATTTGATGTTGCTGGTGTTGTTTTTTTGTCAAAAGCTAAGTAAAGAGAAGAAACTTGAGTAACAAGATATTACAAACCAGCTGACAGAAATACAGAGTTTTCACATATTAGAGCTTTTTTGCCACTTAGACACGTTTGTGAAAAGCACAGGTTTGATTCGTAATGTTAAGGGTATTTCACTCCATTTGAGTGTCCTAGTGAGCAATGCCAGCTCACCCTTGTTAATGTTATCCCTCCTGCAATGCCTTAAGTGTTTGCTGTTCAAGGGGCCTATAGGCTTTCTGAGTATTTTCACGACTTCTAGTATGTTTTCCAGTATATTTCTTTTGACCGTCATCGGAGCTCTGAAAGCCTAAATAGCAACCCTAATGTAAAAAGGAGAAAAGAGATTTAGAGTAGAAATAGTAGCTGAGAAAACAGTCTCACTGAAGTCCAATTGCTACAGTAGCTATAAAAGAGTCTACTTATTTAATTCAATTCAGTTTTATTTTATTTATGTAGCGCCAATTCACAACATATGTCATCTTATAGCACTTCACATAGTGAGGTGAAGACCTTACGAAGTTTTAAAAAAGAACAGAGAACCCAGCAATCCAAAGTTGCCTTTGGATTCCCTATGAGCAAGCAGTCAGTGATAGAGGCAAGGAACAACAACAACAGCAAAAAACACAGAACCAGGCTTTGGGAAGGCGGCCATCTGGTTTGACCGGTTGGGGTGTGAGTGGGGATGAGGGGGGTGCAGGATCGCAGGAGGGGTTGGGATAGCAGGTGGAGAACAGACAAACAATACAACTGAACAATGAACATTTTAACGATCGGCGAGGCCAGAAACGACTAGAGCTGTGTAGCTCTAGATCCACGGACACCCGTAGAGAGAACAAACACAGGACCTTGGGGGGAACACAGAGTCGGTGATATATAACTGTATGGTAGAGAGAGAGAGGAGAGGAGAAGAGCCTAGTGCATCATGGGAATCCCCCGGCAGGATAAACCTATAGCATCATAAATAAGGGATGGCTCAGGTGATCCTCAGCAGCCCTAACTATAAGCTTTATCAAAGGAGAAAGTTTTAAGCCTAATCTTAAAAGTAGAGAGGGTTTCTGCCTCCCGAAACCCAAACTGGGAGCTGATTCCACAGAACAGAACAGAGGAGCCTGAAACCTCCTCCCATTCTGCTTCTGGAAACTCTGGGAACCACAAGTAAAGCTGCAGTCTGAGAGCGAAGGGCTCTGTTTGGATGATACGGTGCAACATGGTCGTAAGACAAGATGGAGCTTGGTCATTAAGGGTTTTATATGTGAAAAGCAGGATTTCAAATTCTATCCTGGATTTTACAGAGAGCCAACGAATAGAAGCTAGTATGGGAGAAATATGATCGCTGTTACTGGTTCCTGTCAGAATTCAGGCTGCAGCATTTTGTGTCAGCTGGAGGTTTTTAAGAGAATTATTGGGACATTCTGTAAACAGGAAATCACAATAGTCCAGTCTAGAAGTTATAAATGCATGGACGAGTTTTTCAGCATCACAAGATTGAGGTAAAAGCCTTGTTTACGCAACTGGAGTTTGCATGAAACGTGCTCAAATTTCTTTGTTTTTATTCTGCAATTGAGAAAATTTGTTGAATGGCAGCTGGGAAAGATTTCACATGTAGCAATTCTGTCTGGTGCATTTTCCTCTTGAATCAGTTACAATAGTTTGTGTGATAATGCAGCAGTCTGCAGGACAACAGAAATTTCAGCTGAGCTTGAGCTAATATCTGCGTAGGACTATAGCTAGCAATAGTTTTATATTGTTATTGCATCTGCTGATTGTTTTCTTTATCAGCTGATGAATGGTTTAGTTAACACAATGTCAGAAAATAGTGAAGGATGCATGGTTTCCTACAGCACAAGTCTCAGTGTTGACATTGTTTGTTTAATTCAACCATCGCTCCAGAATCCAAAGATACTGAATACACTCTTGTATATGATGAAGAAAAGCAGCAAATCATCACATGTGAGAAGCTGAAACCGATGATAACCAATATGGCTTCTGTCTAATTTAGTTGGCTGTTTTGTTATTCTGCTCGTAGTTGCAGCTCTCAATCTAGATCAAAATAAATACTCACATTTACCTTTATAAGAAAAGAAAACATTGTTTGTTTTTAATATATCACCTTCTTCATCCACGTTAAATGACAGTATGACCTGTTTCACTTTCAGGGTTTTGTATCACTAGTTGTTGTAGCTGTCCTCATTTGGTTGGTTGGAGGTGGCTGTGGCTGATGTGCCTGTAGCACGTTTACAGACATTTTACATACATGCACATGGCTTCTTGCGATCCCTTCAGTTGACGTGGGCGGATGTAACCTCCACAATAAGGGGCTTTGTGGCTAGCTGACGTCATTGGAATGTATAAATACCAAATGCAGTGAATGCATGCACTACAGAGACAGGAAAGCACATTGTAGAGCATAAATGCTCCGCACAGTCAAAGATACAGCAGATACCCAGCGGCTCTTTGTGTCAGATTTGTGGTCGGATGTTTCTATACTGAGCAGAGTAAAGCATGAACATCAGACTAATGGCTTTTTGCACAACAGAGCACCGAAAGCACACAAGTGGATGAAAACACACAAATACGCATGTTATTATCCTGGTGTGCATATTCATTTTAATGTGTTTCGGGAGGTGGATGTTGTTATTTGTGTTTGAGAGATAAAAATGCGCCGGTACTGCTGGATTTGCGGCCAGGTCACTTGACATCGAATGTTATGTGTACACAAGCGTGCGTATGCCACCCCACCAGCCATGTAGAGCAGCGTTCCTGCTTTCCAATGCAAATTTTATTCCAAGTCAAAGCGTTTTCCATGCAGTCACAGATGTGTGTCTCACTGCTGCCAGTTTATTGTAGTGCACTAACATCACTATATTTGTGCATGCTATAGGGCTTTTGTATAGATTTTGCTCATTGGCTTTTGTTGGCTCTCATCTTGTATTGCATTTGTGCACGTGTGTATTTGTGTTACCCATTCATCATATAGCTACTGTAGAGTTCTGCCAATATAATACAGTGTGAGGTCATGTATCCATCGGTTGCCTGTGGGGAATTTCACCAACAGTGAATTCAGTGTATATAAATTGGTGTGACACAGCCTCTAGCATCAAAGTCTGAGGTTTTATTCATAGGGAGCTGCAGTGTTTAGATGGAACATGAAGAACTGCACAAAACTGCAGTCTTTTTATAGTTTTTGTACCCAAACTGTGGCTTGCATCTCATGTTATAGCCACTTTCAAGAGATGCTTTTACCCCTTGTGGCATGTGGTGCACTGACTACTGTATGTCACACAGTGAGACAGCATCTAGCAACATCTTAACAACATGCGTGGCTGTTAATAAAACACGCATTTATTACAGTAACATACAAGATTAATTAAGCTCGATTGTGTACTTTTAAAATTTTTACTAGAGCTAGTGAGGGCTGTGATTATAAAGCCGCTTTATTGATCCCAGTGAGGAAAATTTACTTATTACAGCAGCTCTGGGAGCAATGGGTGGATGCAAACGGGCTACCCAAATCTCAATGAGAAGAATAAGCATAAAATAAAAGAATACTTAACATGCTTCAACTTTAGACAAGTTTTGTCTCACTGCATATGCCAAAGATCTGTATTATTAATAAGCTGTATTATTTGCTAATCTAATGATGCTTTTACTTGATTTGTGGTCTCAGGAGCTTGTGAGAGTCCTTCATATCTGCTCTTTGCCACTTAACTGTGGCAGGTAGAATCCTTCAGAAAGTTTTGTCTTTATTCAGGACTATCACACTGTGAATCACAGACCTAGATGACTATGAGAAGGAGCTCAACTGACACATTTATTCAAACAATTATGGACAGAACATACAAAGTATAGGCGTGTGCTTGGGGCTGTGTCAAGTCAAGCTTTTAGGTTCACATAGCTCATATGTTAATGATCTTTTTATTGATCGAATGTGATTATTATTTTTTATTTATATGTTTCAAGGTTGATTTCAGGGGTTGGATATGTGTGCATTAGAAGACCAGTGTTACAAATAGAGATTCTAGGTTTTCTAAGGAATGGAATTCCTAAAGAGGCTTGTTTCTCAACTTATGGAATTCAACCTGTGCTTCAGGTCCATTTAGGAAGATGCATTCTCATTTCTGAGAAGCAGCTGTCTGTCTAAAGAATGTAGGACTTAGAGTTTCTCACAATGTGTAGAAAACCATGCCATTAAGTTTAAACTTACAAACTATTAGGAATGAGTCAATGGGAAAAGAGTTTTGTGTTCACTGTCATGTCTTAAATATGCTGTTGTTCTTGATCTTCTCTGGGATAAAGATAAACAGAGAAATGGACTCCGTCTGTCTCCCTATTGCAATGGACTAAATTTACCAACGACGCAGAGAGCGTTTGTTTTATTAATTAGGGTAATAAGAGTCATGGCTGTATTTCCACAACAGCTGCCACAAGAGGCCTCAAGCTATCACTTTTGCACCTACAATGGAGATAAACGTCTTATATGCTCAGTATTTTTGTGTCAATGACTGTTTATCTTTGACAGCCATTTATGCTCACCATGACACAACTGCTCCCTGAACTTCTCATCCCTGCTTGAGATGAGCAAGTTAAGACTATATTAGTTGCTGCTACTGTAACAGAACACCCCTGAATCTTTAACAGAACTGTTTATGATCATGTTGCAGTGATACCAGATTTTCACAAGGAAGGAAAGTGCAGAACACAACATTTTTGGTCTGATAGTTGCATCAGCTGGCAGAAGCACAGTGCTAAATTGGAAGACTACTTTTTTAAATGCCCTGGGGCTGATGGGCTACTTGCTTTGTGCCTTTGTTCTGTTGATTCGCCATGTTAGCTGGTGGGGATCTCTTTGAAGCCAAAGTAGAAGTTCAAGATTAGGGCAGCAGCCACTTGCACATTGAATGCACCTTTAATACAGTGAATGAATGGATGGTGGTATGAAACAGGATCCTGCAAAGCCATACTGTGCAGCTAGAGATTGTGATGTGGGGGCCGTGCAGCCAGTGACGTCAGGCCGCATCCTGAAAATAGCGGTGAGATCTAAGTTGTGCACACAGACAGATCCTCCGGAGGAGAGGAGAGAATGAGTCAGCTGTCTTGCCGACACGAGCCGAGATGCAGGGAGTGAAAGATGAACGATGAATCAATCAGAGGTAGAGACACCTCCATTGGAATGGAAAAGCGGAGCTGAAGGACACCCGCGGTCTGAAACCCACGCCTTAACATTGAGAGTGGAGGACGATGCTCTTGTTGCTAAGGAATACCTGTTACCTTGGTGATAATGAGATATGTTAAAGGGATGAGTCATCAAGTTTGAACTCGAGAGCGGTCAGCTGTTCTGTATGGCTTCTCGCTGGTCGAGATGTGTTAGCAATGCTGTGTGACTCTGTTTGTCATTAACACCAGGGCACGTCACTGATGTGAAGTCTCAGCAGGCATGCAAATGAAATTATTAGACCTAATCAATCAAAAGGCAAGGGAGTATAAAAAAAGCAAACCCTAAGAATATCCTAATGACAGTGGCGTATTTTTGCAATTATGTTTTGCAGAGACGAAACAAATACTCCAAGCAAGTCGCAATAACTCAGTGTAGAAATATTCCCTGTAGAAGTCCTGCATTCAAAATATTACTTGAGTAATAGCACAAAAATATTAGTGTCAAAACTTACTTGAAGTACCAAAAGTAGAAGTGCACATTATGCAGAACGCTAGAATGGTATTGTAATCACTCATGCATTAATGTGTAAATCACTTTAATGTTGCTGATGGTAACAGTGGGGTTGATTTTAACTTCATACTGCTGGCTTACGCTACAATGCATCATACTTTAGTCGCTGATTATATTTTGCATTAATAATCAGATGGAAAAAATGCAAAACATTCTCACACAACAGCAGTGACTGATTATATTCTAATGATGGGGGAATCTCCATGCGTCAGCCAACTTAGTGCTCAGACTGATGACTCAACAGACAGGATCTGCAGTGACGAGGTCTGAAGCACAGTTAAAGTTGGAGCTTTCAATGAGAGACTGCAACATTTTGACATAAATCATCATCGTCGGGGTGACTGGCTATTGTCTGTCTTGAATCATGGAAAGTAACTGAGAACATTTACTCAAGTACTGTACTTGAGGTACTCGTTTGTTGGTGCATTTGTTCTGTGTTGCTTTTTATTTCTATATGTTGGACTTTCTACTCCACTACATTTCTATCTGGCAGCTTGTTATGAGTTAGTGTTCAATTTAGGGCTTATGAAATACAATACATTGTTCAAAAATAAAATCAGAGGTTTCTAACCAGTTTGTCTATGAGCTGGCTACAAAAAGGGATTTCCTCTTTTAATATTCTCAGATAATTTCATTTAAATAACTTGCTGAGGCCCCAAAAGACCCAAGTTATTACCAAAAATAGGAGAAAAAATAAAAATAAAAACAACATGTTGGATTTGTGTTCTTTCCAATCCTAAATATAGATTCAGTGATCCAATAGTAATTTTGTCAAATTTAGTAAACATCTCATCATGGTCAGCTAGCTGTGTGTTCTCGGTGTGTGCTGAAGAAAAATTTGTACACAGCACCGGCTCTGTAAATGGCAAACAGCCCAGCACTATTCCGGCATGTGCTGTGAAGGCTGATTCTCATGTACAGAATAGAAGGGAAGGGAGGGGTACAGGTGATGGGCGAGATGTCAGGCATTACTATTAACAATCTAATGTCACATACTATATCACAATATAACTGTGTCATACTGCAGAGAGGACATTTTTGAGTTCTTTCTTCCTCTAACCCTGGTTGCACTGTTTCCTTACTGGTGCAGGACTTTATATTGCAGAGAGAAATGAGCCCACAGTGAGTAAAAATGTGACAAAAAATAAAGCAAAAACTGTGGAGTTCAGAGTGTTAACACTGGTAATTCTGATCATTTCTACAAAGAAAATTGGACATCGGACCTCTGTGGCGAAAAAATGGGTGGCTGTGGCTCAGGTGGTAGAGCGGGTTGTCCTCCAATCGCAAGGTTGATGGTTCGATCCTCCGCTCCTCCACAGTTAAAGTGTCCTTGGGCAAGACACTGAACCCAAAGTTGCTCCCAATGGCAGGCAGCACTTTGAATGGCAGCTCTGTAACCACTGGTGTGTGAATGTGTGTGTGTGAATGGGTGAATGAGAAACACATTGTAAAGCGCTTTGGATAAAAGCACCATATAAGTGCAGACCATTAGACCAGACTAAAAAAAAATTGACACTGTTTTTCATTTCATTCACCGAGTTATACACTGACACCAGTGAATCTGTGATAACCAACTTTGGGAGGATACTGGCCTGGCTGACCGTTTTGCTCCAGTGACAATGCTGTTCACATTCCATCAACCAGAGCTCAATAGCCACAACTCTGCTAGGTTCAGCTTCAGGGGATTGAGTCGGAAACTAAAGACAACTATTAGGTGTTCTGCTCACAGTTAATTCTCATGCTTGTTGGCACAGAAGTGTATTTATATCAAAATTCATGTTTGTTTAGACGGTAAATCTAGAAATTGTTTTAGTTTACACTGATATTTTCAGTCCTGTCAACCCAGAAGTTCCATCCATTATCTATACACCGCTTAATCCTCACTAGGGTCGCAGGGGGGCTGGAGCCTATCCCAGCTGACTTAGGGCGAAGGCTGGGGACACCCTGGACAGGTTGCCAGTCTGTCACAGAGCTACACTTAGAGACAGACAACCAAGCACACTCACATTCACACCTACGGACAATTTAGAATCACCAATAGACCTCAACATGTTTTCGGACTATGGGAGGAAGCTGGAGAACCTGGAGAGAACCCACGCTGCACGGGGAGAACATGCAAACTCCACGCAGAAAGATCCCGGGTGTCCTCACCAGGACGCAAACCGGTGACCTTCTAGTCAACAGTGCTCACCACTAAACCACCTTGCAGCCCAACCTAGAAGTTGACAGCAACAAATCAGACATATTTGCAAAGCATGCTATGATGGTGAATTCACTGGTGGAAAAACAACCTGCTTTATGAGTAGTTAAGAATCCCGTCTTTGGTGTTATCTTAGTTTCCATCCCTGTCCTGTTGATTTTGTCAATTGATTTCATTTTTCATCTGTGTTCAGTATTTTCCTCGTCCCTCAGCACAGCACAGCGTTTCCGCTGCAGTTGCGATGACAGAACTGGTTTTGAAGTGTGAATGATGAAGCTTGGACATTGAACACAAGCATCAAGAACAGCCTTACAATTAGTCTTCGGGCAGCTCAAACTTTGAGCTAGCCATATCATAGTGTACATGAGCGATTGTGCAAGGAAAAATATTTTCTTTCGTATTTCTTTTCTGAGCTGATTATCACACAAAACATGCTGGATCCAGAAAAGCAAGCTGGCCTGTTGCAAATTTAACACTGGGGCTACAGATGCCATTGCAGGGCGTGAGAGTGGAAAAGCTGAGGTTGAAAAAGGCTATGCAGGCGTTAGTGTGTTCAAATTTGCACACACTTAGATGAGGGTGTGAAAAAAAGCAGTCTGGGCATGTCCACGCACATAACAAGATGTTAAGGGATGGGAGGCACATTCTGTAGTTGTTTTACCTCCACGGTACAGGATAATCGGCTGAAAGACTCCTGCCTCAACCTGCGCTCAACAATCGCATGTACTAGAACATCGCTGCCCGTGTCAAAGTATTGTCTTGCCACTGTAGTGTGTCCGTAAAGTAAGTAAATTCCATTAGAATATGTATTGAATGTCCTATTTAAAATTAGGGTTATGGCCGGATTGCAGTGATGCCTATAAAGGCTCAACAACACAAACACACTCCTTTTATATACATACTTATACTGTACACATAGGACATTCCTGAGAGCTGTTTTTCCCCACATTGCACCGAGGCAGTGCAATCACACACACACATGTACGGTACACAAACACAGCCTTGTCATGCTGGTTATCAGGATGCCGGTGTTTATGCCATCCTGATAGTCAGCACACCTTCTCCATTATACCCAGGAAACGTTAGCACTTGGTTCATTTTATCCTTCTAACAAGTATGTTTGCAATGAGGAGAATTACAGTGATCACCTGTTAGAGCCGTGGTTGTAAACCTTTATGGTGCTGTGGAACGTACATGCATGAAAATTAAAGGGGCCATGCTCAGAAATGAAAACTCTGTTTAACATTGTATTGCTTTTGCCTCGTGTTTTGGGGTCTTAAAAAACAAAAAAAAAGTCTAACAATAGCTCCATGATTACAAGACATTGTTCACTAAAGCATTAAAACATAACATCAAATGCACTATATAGCATACAAAGCCAAAAGAGAAAAATCTATTGCAAAATTATGTGTTTTTCCTGCATAAAGTCATTTTTGGTGCCCTCCCCCCACAAGAGGTTTTATCCAGCCCCAAAGGAAAGTCACCAGCGGCAAGATGACAAGAACTGAGAATTAGACTTTTTTTAATTTATTTTTTATTTTATGTCAACCAGTTGTTTTAATTGATGTTTCATTTACCAAAGCATAATATACATTTTTGTTTATTAAATTGTCAAAAACAACAAGAGTATGCATAGATTACTGTCAAATACGATTACACAGACTCATTGCCGTTACTGTATGCATGCTTCATTTCATGCATAGTCATCCCCCAAAGGCGCATTCTGATTCAGAAAAAAGCCCTGATATACTTCCAAAAAACATGTTTGTGTTTGTGTATATGTATAACAAAAACAACTAAAAACACTGAATGGCAGAAGAAAGAAAAAATCTATTTTTATATTTTTCCCAGTAACTGGCTCATGTAGAAGTTTTGCATGTGGACAGCCAACTCAGTACTTGTGCATCGACCCTTTTAACAACATAACCAGTTTCTGTTATAGCTAAAGGTTTCCACACACGTCTAGATATATATTTATATCCTTAAGACACAAGTCAAAGTAAATAAAACGATAAGGAAAAAAAAAAGCTAAAATGAAGAGGGCTAAAAATCCAGTAGCTACTGTATCAACGTGAGGTGGATTCACAGGTTGTGGAGCAAATTGGTGCTCCTGGTGTGCCAGTTAGTGCCAATTAGTGGAGTAAATTGATTAGCACTCCTTTAACCAGTGGGGGAACTAATCACGGCTGATTGGTTGGCATGGAACCCTGCACACTGTGGAATCTCACTTTTAGAGTCACTGATTCAAAATGGCCAATGTGGCTGTTTGTTTTACACCAGTTGTCAAGATTTGATTTAACTAGATTATTTTTTAAATATTCATAATTAAATATAAGAAAATATTATAAAATATGCAGCAATAACAAAAGAAACTCTTCGAATTGCATTTTCAGAGCACACAGGGAAAAGTCTGACAAAGTAAACAAATATTGAAATGAAAGCAAGGAATATAATCTACAGTGTATCAGTGGGTCAGTTTGTTAAGTCAACAAATGCCATGGCGTATGTTTAAATGCAGTGACCTTAGTTCATCACCTTTTTCTCTTTGGTGTTGGAGGACGAGCTTATTTAGAGCCTCATGTTTGCTAAAAGCGGAGTTTCCCCCTTGCTCAGCAGTAATGCTTTCATTCTTCGCCTGCTCCTGATTTTCAGTGCAATCGAGGGTGTACAGTGTGCTGTATGCATCGGTGTGGATAAATTCATTCCTAGAGCTTTTTGTTCTGTCTTTCCTCTGGCTGCCTTCTTCTCTCTTTCGGTTTTTCCTGCCTCTGTTTTTCTCTGTTTGTGTCTCCATTTTGTTCTGACTGGTCTCTCTGCTTGTCAGCCTATTACTCTCTTTCTGCCTCAGTTTTTTTCTGACTCTGCTCGTGTTTTGTCTGCTTCTCTCGCTCTGTGTACTGTATTTGTCTCTGACTCCTGAACTCTTTCTTTTTCTGTCTGTCTGTTATCTGTCTCTCTGTATCCGTCTTCGGTTTTTGCCTGGATATTATGTGTTTGTCTGTCCCACTGTCAGTTTACCTTTTGCTGTTTATGCCTCTCTCTTTAGCTGTTGATTTCATGTGAATAGACTTTTCTCTTTTCATTTTTTCCCCTCTTGCCTCTCTTATTCTTAGTCTTCCCCTGCCTTGTTTCTCTTCATCTATATCACTTTCTATCAATTTTCTGTCTGTTCCCCTGCTCGGTTCCTTTTTATTCTGTCACCGTATCTCCTCTGTCCGCCTTTCAGACTGCGGCGTCTGTGCTATCTTAATGTTTTTACTGCTCGGCTTGGGTCCAGAAAGTTACGAGAGGCTAAGTGTTCGTACAGCCAATGGCAAGATGAGCCGTATAAAAGCACTGAGCTTATAGATGTGATGTATGACACCCTACGTGACTGCTTTGGTAAAGAAGTAGCATCCTGCTCCAAGGACACAGCCCTTGACTGCCTCTGTGTGTGTGTGTGTGTGTGTGTGTGTGTGTGTGTGTGTGTGTGTGTGTGTGTGTGTGTGTGTGTGTTGTAAAACAGCAATCAAATCTCAATGCCAAGTTATCTGCCTCCCTTAGCAGCTGCATTGTGTGTGTGTGTTGAGCTTGCCACCACGTTAATGCTCGGAGTCCCGGATCCCCTACCACCATCGCCACCCCAGCACACCCCCCCCTTGCCCTGCAGTTGCCATGGCAACGCACCAAGAGGCTCCATCATGTGTCTGCGTCTGTGACCGCAATTTTATAACAGCTCACAAGCTCTGGCTTTGTGTGCTTATGTGTTTATGTTTGTTTGTTTTTTTTCCTGGTCCTAATTTAGCATTTGATCATGTTGCCAGTGTTACGAGGTGATGCTGAGTAAAAAAAAAAAAAAAGTATTTGTCGACCTCTCTTAACCTCTGCTTTGTTGCCAACGTCATTCCTACGCGCACATTATTGAAACACAGAGGTTTCTAACCCTATTCAGGACTTTTGGACCCCAGGCCATTCTGTTTAGGTGACAGGTATTGTTTTTTGTTTTTTGAAGATTTTTATTTTTTTTAAATATAAAAAGAGGAACATTTGTCATGCGTTTGGAACCAACAATACATCAACTTATCAGATTTTTTTTTTTTAACATAGTATAAACGTTTATAATGAATACCAACAAATATTTTGCACATTCTTTCTTGGGGTCCAATGGACCCTGAAAGACCTACATATGGCAACATGAAAGTCCTGAATAGGGTTAAGGTGAAAATTCATGACGAGGAAATGTTGGGACTGATTGTCTGCACTGATAAATGTGAAGCTAATGAAAGCACATCACATGCATTTTTAGAGGATACTGAGTTGACACATTGCTATATAAATGTGTATATTTATACATTACTTTTATATAAGATCGTGGGTTAACTCTGCTGAGAGAAAATATTAATATAACTGTAGAAAGTTAATGCTGTTTATAGTGATAATGTTTTAGCTGTGAAAAGGGTTCTGTGACAAACCTACAGAAAATGATCACCTGAAGATCCAGCTCCCCTTGGCTTCACAAAGCACGATAGTTCCAGTTCTTTGTTTAGCTGTCCAACCCTCAACTTCGCTGTTCTGGTTCATTGTCACTGCTCTGTCACTTTTGGCCATAGCAAGCAGCAGTTTTAACTGAGAAAGCTCCAGCAACCAACTGCACTCTACCTGCCCAGCACCAAACAACAACAGCATGGAAAATTTAACTGCTTAAGAGCAAAACATTTCCACCAGGAGTTGCTTAAAGCCCAAAACTGAGAAGAAATGTTGAACTTACATACATGAAGTGGCTGCAAGTGTAATTCCAAATGAAAGATGGTTTATATGTGTAAATAAGTAATTCTTTTTAAACTGTTTGTTTTGCACTTCTGTGTGTTTTCTGAAGTTGGAGTAAGTTAAATGCTCAGTCCCAGCATAGTGATGGACTGTGCGCTAATTATACCAGAATAGAAGAACTACATAAAATGTGGTCAGTCTTAAGAGCTATATGATTGTTTGCAAAGACTTGAAACAAGCAGCAAAGTGGCAGGTTGGTGTAGAGGGTTTGATGGGACTGTCCCAAAACAGAATCGTTACAGGCATGTTCCCAAAATCCACATAAATAGCCGTGTGTGCCATGGCAGCCTCCTGGAGCAAACCGCTGAACCCCCTGCCTGATCAATCATTGTACGTCGCCCTGAATAAGAGTGCCAGCTAAATGCTCAAATTGTGGCCAGGCCAGGAGAAAGAGTGCGTCTGTGCTCTGCAGCCTAGTTGGTATTTTCCCTCTCATGGGCTCAGTTCCGTTTTAGACAAGGGAAAGGAAGTAGAACAAGGTTGCTAACTGAAAGGACCGACTGTGGAAATAGACCCCGAAAAGCAAACTTTGTCTGATCTATTGATTGTTTTTACATTTCACTACATTTTTCCAGAACTGAGAATAGCCGTTTTTTTTTTTTTTTCTCCTCTCTGATTTTGGATGGTATCCACTTTTTCTGCTGATTCATGTCTGAGGTATTGGGTGGGTGTGGATCGCTTCAACCTGACTGTCTCTGGGCTATAAAAATAATACCAGTCCATCAAGCAACTGCAGCTATGTTTTGGACTGGGTGATAATTCCGTGTTATTCTTTATGGTCACTCCATTTAATTGCCTTATAACAAATGTCCCACGTTAGGCGTATAATCTTCATCTCTAAAGACAGCAAGTTTTCTATCACAGCCAAAACCCATGTGACATTTTTTTGTTTTTATTATTTTAAACCTGCAACATTAGACCATTATTAGATTTATACACTGACATAATAGTGCAGTAATTATTAACTAGAGGCTTCTCTGTGCCTAACCGCCTTGTAGCGTCTACTGACAAATATGTGGCATTTAGGGAACACTGGCATATTCTAGTGTTCAGTGATGCATGTAATTTGTTTATGTGACATGTGTTTTGTAGCTTGAGATAACACCCTGGGTTACACTGTCGCCTCTAAACTGCACGAGTGCATGCACATCCGTCACACTGCGCCACCCACCACAAGTAAATTCTCAACCTGTGGGAATGACTGAGATATGATAAAACAGCCAATATTAGGCATTGCATTTATTTCAGGGAGTGCAGCTGAAGTGTGACAGGGAACAGTGCTTTTGCGTTAGTGTTCCGAATAGAAATGTTTAAAAAAAAACAAAAAAACCCAATGCTTCCAAAAAGTTGTCCTGTGCTGTGCATGACTGGCTGCTCACCCTGCAATGTTTTAGCACCAGGCGGCAGCAAATCGAAGCAGCGAGGAGTCCAGATTCCAAACAAAGAAAAGCTACGTGGTTTAGCTACAGGTTAAATGTACAAAACATTTTATTCCTGTTCAATCATTTGCAATATGTTTTCAGCAGTTATCAATGTGTGTAGGAGCTGAAACAAAACCTTACCGTTAAAATGTGCCAGAAGGTACTATGAAAATTTTTGGGTGCACCTGAATTATGCCTGTCAGTGCACCTAAATGAAAAAGTAAGGCACACTAGTGCAGTCAGTGTAAAAAGTAAGCGGGAGCCCTGGAAATTGCTGTAACAGTACTTAGTTCCTTGTTTTGCTTAAGTCTTAAGTACTGCACTTTTCAGACATTATGTTTTTATTTTATCGTGGTAAAAATGAATGAAGCGTTTGCTGTATGCCAACAAATAAATAAAAAATTATACACTATTGATGCGTGGACCTACTCATAATAAACTGATTTAAGTGTATTATTTCAGTGGGCTTGTATCTGTACCGGCAGCAAACGTTACAGTGAATATTTAGTTAGTTTGGTTTTACGAGTGTGTGTTTTTGTTTAGTTTTTTCTTGTCTGTTTTCACATTCCCTATCCTTGACCAGAGCTTAAGTGCTTTATATTGCTTCTGAGTTTGTCTCTCTTTTAATACAAGTTCTGTTGATTAAACATGAGTCACTGCAGACGGTACCTTATTCTTTATTTGTTTCGAAGCACTGACTATTGATGATCGTGCCAGCTGCACTTCTCCTTTTATTTATTTCAAACACAGATGTACGTCACTCCCTGAGCCTTTTCTTCCCTCCAGGACAGACCTGTCTGACACAGTGTGCGCGAAACAACAAATGTAAAAGATTTCATTAACTCAAGACTGATGCCATTCAACCACACACACTTCAAGAGCTGACATTTATATATGTGAAAATGTCACAAGTTATTATTTGATATTAGTCATCCGCACTTAAAGCCCAGTGTGCAGTTGCACTTGCTGTGAGTCACAGCGAGAAACACCAAAAAAACGTGGAAGTAAAATGCTCCGGCAGGAGGCTGATTCCCAGTCAGAAGTTACCTAACTTTTGGCCCACTGTCATGTTCACAGGCCTGAGACCCAGCAGAAAGCCCCGGTGACTGCCCCTCCTCCCCCACCGCCCCCTCCACCTCCCCCTGAGCCGGCAGGGCCCCCAGAGCCGGAGGAGGAGATCCTGGGCTCCGACGATGAGGAGCAGGAGGACCCCGCGGACTACTGCAAAGGTCAGAATGGCTGCACAGACAGACAGACACACAAACACACTGAATTCATCTGTCCCAGCCCATTACTTCCACCCTCTACATCTGTCGTACGAAGCTCAACAATGGCCGCCCTGTCCCACGTTGACTCTTTCCCTGCTTCTGTCTGTATTTGCTCTTCTTCCTCCCTCGTTTCTCCCTCCGTCCTGACGGAATTTGCAGCAGTGTCGGTATAGCCATTAGTGTGTCAGAAGCGTTTCAAGGTTGTTTGGTTGTTGCCAGAATGGAGCAACAGCCTAGTTTCCTGCAGTCGCTCAGGATAATAACGGCATTCAACACTTTCCTTACAGCACAACCACATTTCAAAATGGTGCACTCTTCTGTAACTACTGGAAATCATTACACTTACAACATGCAGTACATATACTAAAATGTTGGTTGCTATAATCAATGTACAGTAATGCACTTTGATCATACGCCATGAACATCACAAAGAATCTCTCTTTCCAGATGGTTTGTATTTTTTGTGTGAGAAAAGTCTTGATTTTGACAGTGTATTGTAAGAAAAACACCCAGACTGTCAGATCTCACTTCAGTGAGATGAAACACTAAAAAGAAAAGAGAACAGATCATATCTCTGTTATGTATTTTGGCTTCTTTTCATTCACTTACTGTTCAAAACAAGTGATTCTCTTCTCTTCATGTATTGGCTCTTTTATCCTATTCTGAACATTTTAAGAAATTTATAACACCCATAGCACACTTTGTAACCCTTTAAGGCAAAGTTTATATATCGTGCTGAACTTATATTTTCATGACTAGTAGTAGCAACCTCTGTTGTTTCTATATGCTGCTGCACAATGCTGCTTGAAAGCTTTTGAAGGTTACAATCATAAATCCCACGTTACTGTAAGCGATTATAAATCAAGATGCACAAGTGTGTTTGTTTTTCTTGCACATTTTTTATTTTATTGTCCTGCTTTGTATGTACTGCTGTTACTGTTATCAGTGTGACGTTCAAATGCTTCACATAAACAGCATCCTGAGGCTTTGTGCTTTCAAACAATGTTGAATTAGTTAAAGCTGAGTATAAATGGATGCCTAATGAATGAAGAAAAGCTATTAAGTAGGGTTTATCCCTGTCAATACACTGCATTCATGTTTCTTAGTCTCTACATTGGAGGCACACTATGTACAAAAATTTCAACATGTAAAAAAAGAAAAGATTCTCCATCTGCTACCTGCTACGCATGTGTAATGCTGTCACAAATCATAGAGTTAATAATCTGCAGATTGTTTTCTTGATCAAATGTTGTCCTATTAAATGTCAGAAAATAATGCAACACATTTCTCAAAATCAAATGTGATGGGTTCAGATATGTTATTTGGTGTGACAGTAACAAGGACAAATATATTTGGTTAACTGTAGGACAAGATAAAGAAAAAGAAATAAATCAGAATCAGAATCTGTTTTATTGGAATTTTACAATGTATAATGAAATTGCGCATGACTTTGCTCCTTATATACAAACCCTTATATTTTGGCGTCTGCGGTCAGCAAATATTTGGCATTTTCACTTGACTGACTGGGCAATGACTTACTAACTGAACAAATTATAAATATAGGTGGCAACTTCCACGCATTTGCATATTCATATTCATATTCAAGGTGCAAGGTGGTGCAGTGGTTAGCACTGTTGCCTCGCTGCAAGAAGGTCGCCAGTTTGCGTCCCAGAGAGGACACCCGGGATCTTTCTGCGTGGAGTTTGCATGTTCTCCCCATGCAGCGTGGGTTCTCTAGAGGTTCTCCGGCTTCCTTCCACAAGGTCCAAAAACATGTTGAGGTTAATTGGTGATTCTAAATTGTCCATAGGTGTGAATGTGAGTGTGCTTGGTTGTCTATCTCTGTGTAGCCCTGTGATAAACTGGCGACCTGTCCAGGGTGTCCCATGCCTTTGCCCTAAATCAGCTGGGATAGACTCCAGCCCCCCACGACCCTAGCGAGGATTAAGCGGTGTATTGATAATGGATGGATGGATATTCATTTTCATAGTTGTCCTAAAGTGAAAGCAATACAGTTAGACATCCCTGCAATAAATAAATCTTCAGAAACACATTTCTGAGTGATGCATTACATTTTAACAGCACCACAAACTACCAGGGAGGCAAATCTTAACCAGTAGGTTGCCAAGGTAACAATCAATAATCGATTAATTGTTAAAATGCATGTAATACACAGACATTTCTCCTTCAGCTTATGAAACCGTTTCCAATCACTGGCAGTGTTTGCTACAAATTGTCTCGTTTACATCAAGAATCTGAATAACAGATAAAGTAAAGAGCAAGTTACTAAGTCATAATTTAAATAATAAAAAATAACAACTTCGATTACAATTGCTATTCAGTGATAGGCCAGAAAAAATCCAAAGTATTAAACACAGCAAACGAGCTGCAGTCATCACAGTGGATCGATTTCAAAATCATCCTCATACCTGATCTGCATGATGGAGTGACTTGTTTACTGTAGTTATACCGGACTGTTGCAGCAACTTTATCAGTCACAAATCTGTCCATATTGACTACCACCTCTATTTATGCTCAGAACAGAGTGTTGCTGACACACTTTGTCACTTTAGTTTGAATGTTATTGGAAGCATGTCATCGTCGTCCTGCTGCTCCTGAACCTCAGCACCATTAGGGCCTACGCCAGAGGCACAATACGCTGACAGACACTCCTCTGACAAACGCTCAGCTCTGTTAGCATTTAAAAATCCTAGTTTAGAGTCGGTGAGAGCCGCAGGTAGCTAGCTAAACCAGACAGCCACCAGACAGGAGGTCAGCATACACACCTGTAACTCCATCTCATTACAGTACACCAAATCTATAATACATTTCCTGACAGTCAAGCTGAACGCTGTTTGTCTTCTGCCTTATTAGCATGAATGTTTGTTTTCGATTAAATTAAATCATAAATAAAAAGCAAACATTAGCATTTTTACAAACTACATGCTCAAAAGTAATGAAACTGTTGATTTAACACTTGTCTAAGACAGTGTCAACAAAAATTGCCCATTTTAATCTTCAAGAAGGAAGGATTTATTACAGCTTCCATTATATACAATCGTCCTCAAATGTATTCATACCCTTCCATTAAAGAAAAGGCAAAATTCACAATAGTCACTCAAATAACTAGAAACTGAAAAAAAGTAATAATAAATAAAACTTACATTTTAATTGAGTGAAATAAAACATTGCTTTTGAATTGTGGTTGAAAAGAATAATTAAAACCAACAAACAAACAAAACCGTAGATGTACATAACAAGTGTAGAACTGGAAATATTAAAGAATCAACTCTTTAGTTCAATGTCTTCATTTCATATGTCTAAAATGGAGAATTCAATACAGTTTTTACTTCTCTCCTTACTGTATTATTCTATAAAACTTCACGAGATGCTATTTTCGTCTAGACATTTGTTCTTTTTTTTCTTTTTACTGCGCCTTCCCACAACAGTCTGCCGTCTTATATACTGTCTCTTTGACCTCTCTCTCTTTCTGCTGCCGGTCTACCTCCACTTCCTACTCACTAATGGATTTCATGTCATTGCCGAGTTATCACGCCTGTAACCTTCATCTTCTCTCTCTTTATCTCTCTCAGGAGGGTACCATCCGGTGAAGATCGGGGATTTGTTCAACGGGAGGTACCATGTGATCAGGAAGTTGGGGTGGGGCCACTTCTCCACCGTATGGCTGTGCTGGGACATACAGTGAGTCACGCACACACACACACACAGATGCACACACAGACGTTGTAGTACAGTGTAAGCTTTCAGATTCCGCTTCATGTTTCTCTCACGTGTGTAAACATTAAAGATGTACACATGCTCGCCACAAACACGTCACGACCCAGAAAAAGCACTCAGACACTCAGTACGGCCGGTCTGATACGAGGATACTGCATATAAAGGCTCCTGCTGCAGTCCTTTACTTCACCTTGCTCTCGTGCGCACACATCACATAAACCACCCGCACCGCACATGCACTTGTTGACAGGATCTGGCACGTCACCGCGATGACAGCTGCAAATAACACCACCCTGCACTGGCACCGAAGCCATCCATTTGCACTGCGATGTTGTTTGCTGTGTTCATGTGGCAACCAGGGTGGATGGATGACGGTATCATCAACCCAGTGTCACCTTTCACTGACTCACACACACACACAAACTCATTTACTCATGGCGCTGGTGTTAATTACACTAATGGTGATCATATCCTAGCAAGTTAGAGTTGGGTTACTGTAGGCACACTGTACACTTAGTCACAATCTGTGACAAAAAAACTGGCTCTTTGTTGTCTTCACCATGTCACTATTCAGACGTACGTGGTCTCTTGTAATACCTCGTCACAGGAGGATTCATTGTTAATTTTCTCACTCTGCTTTTTTGGATTTCTTTGGCTTCTTCTTCTCTCCTTTCTTTTCTTTCAGTTAGTTGTCAGTCTTCACTACTGTCCTACATTTACATTGTTCCTCGAATAGCTTTTTATGCATTCTTATATAAATATATATATATACACACACACACCAGCTTCCGGCGCCGCACTGAGTGGCAGCATGTTGCAGCAGCTCTCATCGTTTGTTAATGAACACATTTTGTGCAATTAATTTTTTTTTTAAACAGTATTTAACTGGTTACTTGATCTCTTCATTGTATTTAATTTTGAGGTTGCTGCACTTTTAAATAGTATTTGGTTAATAGTATTGAGCCCGTTATTTATTTTTCATTCTCATTGTATTATTTCATTTCATACAACCTGCACAGTAACTCAACTTGCACTTTTCTGTTGAAGTTATAGTTTTGATATAGTCATTCTGCTCATAGTCTGCCACAGTGTGTTCACTTTAGCCCTTTGTCTATTATTCTATTTTTATAGACTTAATTTACTATATTTTCTAACTTGTTGTGATTTGGTTTTTTTTTTTATGTTTTTTTTTGCTGCTGTAACAAAATAATTTCTCAGGTCTGGGATAAATAAAGTATTCTATTCTATTCTATTCTATTCTATTCTATTCTATTCTATTCTATTCTATTCTATTCTATCAAGAATATAATTGAATAGAATAGAAGAGAATAGAATAGAATACTTAATGATCCCTCACTGGGGGAAATTTACACACCACAGCAGCATCCAAAAATATAGAAAGTACAAGAAAATAACAATAATTAAGTAATATCCATTCCGGTGTCTGCACAGCAAGTCAAAGGCCACACCGTCTCCGGTTGGGCAGTCCACATACTGGCTGAATGTGGGGAGAGTGATGATTAAAGTCTCCTGAGATAACAATCAGAGACTGAGGGTGTGATGTTTGCAGCTGGGGGGTTAGGGTTAGGGCTGAATGAAAAGATCATTTTGATTATTTTGACAGATATTGTGATATGAGAGAATTGTTGTTTCTGCATTTCTTTTCTTTAGAGTCAAATCTAAAAATAATGATGTGATTTTTGCTGTGATCTGTACTAAACAAACATGTTCCCTTACATCTGGGGAATTTCATTTGTAGGTCAGGTAGTTCCACAATGCTTCATTTATAGTATACTGTTGTGACACATTTTACCTTTGCATATCAGACTTGGCCATATATATTTTGAATAACTGTTCAGCATTACTTGTTGATGTACTGTCCTTACGTCTTATATTGATCTTTGACTTATATTATATCTATGTTGTTTGCACAAAATTTAAAAATGCACATTGTTGACAGATGTTCCCATTTCTTTTTTTTAACAAAGCAAAAATATAAATGGTTTTCTATTTCAGTTTACAGCTAGCAAATGTTTTTATTTTTGAACAGTCTTTTGATTCTTATTTATCAGTCTATAAATTGTCCAAATATATAAAATTATCTTTCTCAATTTCCCAAATCCCCAAATAAAGTATTCTCATTTTTTGTTTTGTCCGATTAACAGTCCAAAACAAAAAAAATATTTTCCACAGATGCACATGATGACCATTTTTAGTAGATCGGCTCGTTGATCAGTTAACTAACTAGTAGGTAGAGCGTATGGCTGTCTACATGCCATCTCCTCAGCTGTCCTTACAATAGCTGTAAAAGAAAACGAAAAACAAATCAGCACGACCTATAGTTTTCTCAATAGCCAGTGTAGTAACCTGGAGAGCACTGAAATCATGTCAAAAAGAAAAACCCTGTTGAAGTATAACATGAACCCAACACTAACGGACAGGGTTACAATATAATAATAAATATGCTTCATGGTATCAGACAATTTTAAAGTGTGTATGTGTGGGACAAAGACATGTGTCAGCGGTGTCCCATTTCGTAACGTTAAGATAATTTCTTTGTAATAAAATGCCAAACAGCTCGTACATATGCGTTTCCAGCGGCAGTGTGGGCAGTGTGAACGACAGCCAGCGAAGCTCGGCCTGTCATTGCTAGTTAAGACTGGTTCCCGTGGTAATTCCTGTTTTCACATCTCTTCACACGGCTGCATTAATCAGCATTGACAGCTTTAACAACCTGTTGGTGTGTGAGTCAGTATAACATGAAATGATGTGCTTAATTTGTGTGCACAGAGTGAAGAACTTTGTGGCGATGAAGGTGGTGAAGAGCGCCCAGCATTACACGGAGACGGCCCTTGATGAGATCAAACTGCTGCGATGTGTGAGAATCTGATTAGTTTGGCATTTCGCTGTTCAGGATTTTTCCTAAGTCTTCCTTTGTTTGTTCTTTTCCATTTTGTTGCTCTTTCCTTTCTTACTTTATATTGTCCTATCTCTCTATTCCATATTTAATCCATCCTCATATTTTTCTTTCTCTTTTCCCCAAATTTCCCTTCCTCTGTCCCTGCTTTTCCATTTCCACACCTCCCCTCTTGACACCTCACATTTCCCTCTTCTCTGTCTCTCTGTTAACAACAAACGCTAAAGATACACTGGTCATATATCTTGCATGGTGGCTGCAGAGGGCAGACGTCTTACAATCAATTTTTCAACATCTTTATCTCCCACATCCATCTCTGTTTGTCCTTTTCCCTCTTCAGCTTCTTTTCCTGCTCCTTTTTCCTCACCCACATCTTTTCCTCCTTCAGTCATCTCGTTTCCTCTTTGCTCTGTTCTGTTTTCTTATTTCTTTCCTATCCTCCAACCACGTTAACTGTATCTTATTGTCCATCTTGTCCTCCAGGTAAGAGAGAGCGACCCCACCGACCCCAACAAAGACATGGTGGTTCAGCTGATAGATGACTTTAAGATCTCTGGAGTCAACGGCATACGTATCCTGATCAGAAGTGTGTGTCTGTGTGTGTGTGTGAGTGACAAATATGATAATGTGAGTCCTTGACTCCCCCATCCCAGATGTGTGTATGGTGTTTGAGGTGCTGGGTCACCACCTGCTGAAGTGGATCATTAAATCCAACTACCAAGGTCTGCCGCTGCCATGTGTCAAGAGCATTATCAGACAAGTAAGGACACACACACAAATTTGGATGAAGTGAACACCCGACCACTGCAATCCAGCGTTTGTATGGTTACACAGATTTCCCCAAGAGGCAAAACAAGGCGTCAAATAAAAAATGTCCCAAATTGAATGGCCCCCATATTTACAGATGTGACCATTTGCATGTTTTATCCACATTTAAACATGACGTAGCTTTGTTTTTTGAGGGCCACCTAACATTGTAAACATTTACAACTGGATCACTATGTTGAAGCCATGGCAATTCAACAAGGAACAAAATTAATCTTAACACTCAGGATAAATTCACTTGCACGCTGCACCCTATTAAATTCTACAGTGATAATGATGATGACAAATGTATGATCACAGGGGTCTTTCCCTGCAGGTGTAATTGATAGCATTAAATATATATATCTGGATTCCTTTTAGGTGAGCTAGTTTCAGCGAACTGGTATTGTGCATGCTGGCTCAGTGTCCCGACTCACTGGGATGCTTGATGGAACCAAGCACTCGTTAGTTAAATTTGTTTCACTTGTGCTGTGGTTTGCTGTGAAATATGTCCGTTTCTAACGTGTAGCTTATTTTCTATCGTATGGGTCCAATCAGTACACGGCACAAGCACAGAAAGGAAATGAAACCTATAAAACTACAAACAACAAAGAACAGTGACATTGTAAAAGAAAGAGCATAAGATCAGCATTAAATACAATTATTTATAGCCTCAAACATTTGCTTTGATTCAAAATTACAAGTATAGGAGTAATAAACTATGTGCAGTAAATGCAAATGTGGGGTGACCCGATAGATGATAGAGGGCCCACCACATGGGAACAAATGCCGTCAGCAGTGAGTCCCTGGTTTGATCCCTGACCGGGCCTGCATACCGTTCCCCTGCTCTTTCCACATTTCCTGTGTCTCTACACTGCGCTATCTGAATCGAGCCACAAATGCAAAAAACAAATCTTAGAATAATGAATGCAAATATTTTCAACTTGGAATTCATAAATAACATTTTTTATTAGTAATGCTTTGGGTTACATTTCTGCATGGAGTTCTAAAGCTCTTCTCCAGTCAAGAATGCACATCGTGTTGAGGTGATTGTGAAAATGCACAGCGGTTCAGATATGTAGACGCTAGAGTTCTGTGTATTTCATATGGAACAGAACAGTATCATATCTCGAGCGCTAAACTGGTGTTTTACTGATGCTACTGTACTGTTTGGTCAGGTCAAGTAAGTTCACGGCTGTTTTTCTTAAAGGAGAGATCAACGTTTTTACATGCCAGTACATAAACTTTCTCTTCACTCTGTAAGAGGTAAGGGACAAAATCCACAGTGGTTATTCTGTGCAAAAACATATTCCAAAGTTTATTCTTAGCAAATGTGATGCTTTAATTTTCAATTTTTATAAAACGGATGTCCTCGTGCTACAGACTGTGTTTCTGTTGCTGAGTTCTGGTGGGGAGAGAACCACACAAACAAGGAATTTTGTAATATTTTACAAGGCCTCCATTTGATTCAGCAATCTTGAAAAGCTGATCATGTTTCACCTCAATTGAAATCACTAGCCTGGTATAAAGAGGAATGTTTATGGCAAGCAAAACCTGTTAAAATGTCCATATGAGCACTGTGTTTTTAGATCAGTCATGAAAAAATATTAATCTTTCCTTTTAGCATTTCTGTTCTGATCACTGACTGAACAAAAGCAAACTTTTGACATGTCTCACTAATGTAATTAGTGGCGGCTCGTTAATAGCCCACTACTAATGACCAGACAAAAAGTAGTTCTCAAACGTAAAATTCAATTTGAATTAATTATGACAAAATAATAATAAAACTAATAACATTCATGTTCTTTTGCCATATTAACAATATTTGTATTATTAACAGGTTTAGTGTTAGTCTTTACTGCATGTTTCCTAATTTTACACTTCCTGGATGCGGGGCGCTGGCCACATGAGTGTGTATGTAGCTCGAAAAACTTTTCGTGATCATGTGACCTTGGCCTGGGCTCTGATTGGTAGCTGCAGACTTTCTCACAGGGCGCAGCTTGGTGCGTCCCGGACCCTCCCACTTTTGCTGAAAGCCAATTAATTTAGTCTTTATTTGCATTTGTCTTGTGTGGTTGGATATCAAAACTGTCCTTTGACGTTCTTACGACTGCGCTTTCTGACACCGTCACAGCCTTTCCCCTCCTCTGCTACTAGATGACAGCTACTGTTGTGACGGCTTTAACATTGGCCATGCTGTCAGTGGAGAAAAGACTGCTCGTAGAAAAGACCATGTGTATAATACATGTAACTGGGTTTATCCTCGGACAAATCCGACATGAGAACACCCTAGTTCATTATTTTTAAAGTCATTTTTGGTCACGCCTCTCTGAGCACCACAGCCACCAACAGCATCTATCACAGCCTGCTGTGTGGGACGTTTAGGGAGCATCAGTAAATTGTAGTGTCTATCGATAAGAAAATGTTCAGAAAGTCATATGTTTTGCCTTTGACCAGGTGGGAGGTGCAACAAAATGAGAAAGTTGGTCATACTGGTGCTACCAGTAAAAAAGTTAGTCTGGAGTCCTGAATAGTGTTTTTTTTTTTTTTTTTCTTCATTATTTATGTTGTGTGTTTTGAGTTTGTACAGATCCCGTAAATATTGATGAAAGTTTGATGAATGGTTTTGAAATTTAGTTCTGGTCAGTCTTGATAATGTTGAATTAGATTTTGATTAGAATATCCTCCATAGGTAGACAATTAGCATTCCTGTAAATAGTTGTGCCTGATGTTACTCATTCTAATTTCTGATTTAAAAAGAAAAAAAAGTCATTTGCAGACTGCGCCCCCCCACCAAAAATTTTTAACCAGCTGCCACTGAATATAATAACAGTGTGAGAAGGCATTTTACATCACTATAGCTGTATAGCTTTTACAAATTAGTTGAAATGACAAGCACTAGCTCAGCCATGTAGTTCACGGTATTAATCCTCAATGAAGCAGTGACATTGGTTTACTAGCATCTTAATGAGCAACAACAAACCTCATGTATCATGACGCGTGTATATGTATTATGGAGACTTCTAGTTTTTCTATGCATGAATCAGTTTGGGGTGAAGGTTAAGAAAATGTAACTTGTTCCGTTTCCACATCTGAAATGGTGCTTGCAAAAGGTGGACTGTGAAAGGCTGGGTTAAATAAAGTAATATAATGTACAAATGCACATGCAAAAACTTAGGCCAATGAATATAAGTACATGCAATTGTTCACTTCACACTTTAGTACCAGTGCTATTCACTGACGCGGGACTTGGAGGCATTTTCTCTTTAGCCACCTGATCAGCATGTGAAGTTGTTGAGCCATCTCAGCCACCGCCAGCCTCTCGCCTCTCCAAAGCTGAGCTGAAGATGAGTAGAAATTAAATGAGGCTGTTCTCTTCTTCAGTCTCAAAACCTCTAGACAGAGTCAAATGAACGAAACAGTGAAAAAAAAAACATCAACAGTCTCTCCTCTCTGCCCTCAGACACTGACAAGCATTGGAAGAATGGGTCATTTGGCTCAGAGAAAGAAACAAACGAATGGGAGAGACAAAGGAGGAGATGTTAGGATAGGGAAAGAGGGAGTGTTTGCATCTTTTTCACTGTGTACATGAAATATGAGCATGTTTTTTTAGTTATAAAGTGTGGTCTGTTTGTGTGTTTGCAGGTCCTGCAGGGTCTGGACTACCTCCACACAAAGTGTAAAATCATCCACACGGACATCAAGCCGGAGAACATCCTGATGTGTGTGGATGACGTCTTTGTCAGGCGTATGGCCATGGAGGCAACCGAATGGCAGAAAGCTGGAGCGCCACCACCGTCTGGATCAGCAGGTAGGGACACCCAGACATTCTCACTGTGTGTCATTTGAAAAACTCTGGGAAAGTCCCTGCCAAGAGTTAGTATGTACTGTGCTATTAGCTTAATACGAAGACAAGAAACAGGAGTAAACAGCTGGCCTAGCTGAGAACAAAAGTCACCGTAGGCTGCCAAAAAAAGCAACTTTTTGTGAAATCTTTCCTTGTTTTTACACTCATGTTTTATGTTCAGATTTAAAAATGAGGCATGATATGTTGTTTATTGAACTTTAGCTTTGCATCTCATTGTGTTTCCCCGTTTTTAGTCCTTACTAAAGGTTCTTATGCTCCACTTGTCAGGTGACCAGGCCTTTGCTCTCGGGGCCGCTTGGCTGTAGAACTCCCTGCCTGAGGATCTCAGGCATCTTTTTAATCTGTTCTTTCAACTTATTTTTATCATTTGACTTTTTCTTATCAGATGTAATTTCTGTATTTAATTTTTTATTTTATTTTTTCGCGACTTTTTTGCCTTTAATTGATAGAAAAGTGAAGAGAGACAGAGAAACGTGGGGAGAAGAGTAGGGGAAAGACATGCAGCAAATGAGCTGCTGGCTGGACTCGAACTGCGACCGCTGCGTCGGGGACTATCGCCCCTGTACATGGGTCGCCGTGTTATCCGGTTCAGCTACTGGGGCGCCCAATTTCTGTATTAATTTAAATTATTTTATCTTGTTTACATCCTACGTCCTGATTCTTTTTGCTTTTGCTATATGCTTGCATCGTAACACACTTTGTGACTTTGAAAGGTGCTATGTAGACTGAACTGACATCAGAGTGGTGTCTAAACTACGTACCCAACTCTTAGCAAAGAAGCCAGTAGGAGTATTTCTCAAACTTAAAATCTTTAAAATGCACTTTTCCCCCTGAATCTTGTTACCAGATTTGATACAGAAACCCTAAGAAACCTAAACTTTGCAGAGGAGAACCTAGCAGCAGCCTAGTTCCACAATATTAAAGTGGAGTCTCTGAGATTATTGTATTCATGTAAACCATGCAGCTTCTCAATCTTAATTTAGATTTCAGCGAAAAGGTGACATCTGCTATTTGCAGGAAAACAGCTTATATTTCTGATTTAAATTCATCATTTGCAACAAATGCAATAAATTGTACGCCATAATAAAAGTAATAAAGTCTCTTTTTTTTCCCTTCAAAAGATCGTGTTTAATATTGAAGCATTCGTCACAAGAAGGATTCTCACAGAAACCTTTTGTGCCTCCTCAGCTGCTTCCCGTTTGGTGCTTCACAGAGACATTTCTTGCTTTTTTTCATCTCTCGTCACCAAGAAAGAAAAAAAAAAAACAAAACTCAAGTTCTTGAGAAATATGCTCTTGTCGAACTCCGCATGAACCCTGTCCCCTCGATGAACCCCCCAATGAGCTGTCAATTTCTTGCATCAGCCAATGGAGTCTGTTTGAGCCTTAGGGTAACCAATTATACTGCTTACATTTCTACACATGTCAAGCGGGGCAAAAAACTATCAGCTGTCAAAACATGAGGGCTCGGTGGTGACAGAATGTGTCTGGGGTCGAAGATGCAAAATAAATAAATGTTTTATTGACATTAAAATGAGTTGAGACATGTGCTTCATAGCATCTTCATCATTACTGCTTCATTTGAAAAGACATGTTTGTGATGTATTTCAGAGACGACCGAAGCTACGGAGGACACAAATGGCAACATATCGTAGACTGTTGTAACAGGTTCATTTGGAAATATTTTTGGGGTACAGAAAATGTAGTTTGATATGGTTGTTCTGACTGAGCTGCTACGGTGGAAACCCTTGAGCAGATGAAACCAAAATCAATGTCAATCCTAAAACAATGTTGTCTGTGCCAATTTCACTCTTGTGTGTGCATCTTTACAGAAAATGTGAAAGATTTAACCTGTTTATTTTGCTAAATGTTTGGAAAATGGCAAGACATAAACCTAAAAATTGTTGTCCGTGAAGTATCACTGAACTGTAACTCTTTCAAGGCTTATTGACTGAGGAGATGAAGGCGTGCGAGGAACAAACCATAATAGAGATCTGCAATGAGCGACTCAGGTCGTTGAGGTGTACAAGTTATTTTTCATAATTAGTTTGCAAGTTTTCCACTTCGGATTCCTTATCAGGCTCATCAAGGGCGCTCGCACAACAAAAGTCAGGAATCTAAAATGCACATGTCAACTGTTTGCTCGGCTGTGTGACGGATTGATGTCGGTGAAACTTTGAAGCCTTTGATTGTTGTTGTTTTTCTTTCTGTCTGTCAGTTAGCACAGCCCCCCAGCTCAAACCGGTGAGTACAACTGATGTGAGTATGAAATGAGAGGAATGCACACACACACAAACATACGCAGCACACAAACAAGAAGCGTCTTTAAATGTCTAATTGGCAGTTTTTCGCCTGCTAATATTGTTCTTCAAATTAAAGCATCTACCATGCTATATTTGCAGGAATAATGCTCAATTTATTTTTAAAAAAAGTTCCTAAGAAATACGAAGAAATTATACTAAGACTAACTTATAGATGCAGTACTGTGAGACCATGCATCTCCTAAATATCCAAAGCAAGTAAAATATCCCTGTTTTCCACTTTATAACAGTCTTATTTTATTTTTTTCATAATTCAATGAGATTTTAACATGTTTAATTTTAACTTTAAGCACTTGAAACCTGTTCATAATCAGTTATTTTTTGTAGGTTGGATATTTATGACAAAATAAGCATCAGTTTCAGCTAAAGGCTTGCGCAGTTATTAATTATTTAGAGTTTATCACTCCAAACTCAGCTGTGTCATCAGGACTGTGTGTGGCAGATTAAATAACTAAGTGTTCTAACTTTGGTAGAAAACCCAGTCATCATAAACAGCTTACTGAAACTGGTTTTCTGGAATAGAGTTTCTCAACCTATTTACTACAACCAAAAATTATGAGATATACCAGACAGCAGTGATATGTCTGATTTAAAATGTATTTATAATCCTTATACAGAAGAAATGTTAGTTGACGTTACTTTTATAAATTATATCCCACCATTCACATAAGTGTCAAATGCCTTTTCTTCCTTGAATACTTCCTATTCATTCGTGTTTTTGGCTTCCCTGTGACTCTCCCTCTTCGTCTTTTTTCAACCCAGGTGGGAAAGATCTCCAAAAACAAGAAGAAGAAGCTGAAGAAAAAGCAAAAGCGGCAAGCCGAGCTGCTGGAGAGGCGGATGTTGGAGATCGAAGCCCTGGAAAGAGAGGCGGAGAAAAAGGAAGAGAAGGCAAAAGAAGGGGGAGAGAAAGGGGCACTTGAACACAACCTGCCTTCACCGCTGCAGCCGCCACCGTCCCAGCTGGGCCCCAGCATGGCTCTGGGAGAGAGCGATGATGACGACGACGACGAGGAGGATGGCGAAGACGACGAGGAGGAAGGCGGAGAGAGGGAGAGGCCCATCAGGTTGACCAATCATACATGTGAGTCACGTGGTCTGAGAGTTTTACCCAAAGGTGCAGTTTGTTGTGAAGATTAATAGTTTTGTTACTATCAGACACAGCCTGACAATAACCTCTTAAGACCTGATGTCCACATGTGTCATCACATTTTGGGTTACATTACCACAGAGGTTAATTTTTAAATTTTCTTTTTCTTTTTAATATTTTACTATTGTTATTATTGATATTTAATTATGTTATTTTTTTAAAATATATTTTTATTTTCTTCATTTTTTAAATATTTTTTGTTCTCTTTGCTATTTAATCAGGTCAAATAGTAAAGAGAAATTTAAAAAAAATGCATATCAAACAAGACCTCTGTTCTTAAGAGGTTAAATCTATTAACACAGTATTGTGAGACATTATAGATAGATTACTTCATTTTTAGGTATTTTTGAGGCTGGAAGAAGCAACGATTCCTCCACACTTGGAATTAATAAAGAATTGAAAAAAATATGGCCAAAAAATCCAGTATTAAAGAAAAAACAGCATTAACCTAGGAAGATTTTTTTTTATTCCTTCTGATCATCCATTGACCTCTCAGATTTATCTTAACACCTTGTGGGATACCACAAATAACAACTGACATAGAGCTGCACATGTCATTTTTTATGGCTGTGCCACAAAGTATCTTGTCTTCTAACAGTCCGAAGTGTTATACACATTTCTCAGAATTAAACTTGACATATTTGGTCATTTTATTTTTTTAAAATGCAATTTTATAATGAAAGTGTGTTAAAGCACACTAAGTGTGAGTTCTTATTTGACAAGTGTACATGTTTTATTCTCATCGTGTAATATGTGTTCCTGGTCTGAATCCTGCTTCAGAAGGTTGCCTTGAATACAGACCAGTACAAATGAACATATTTCAGTTGGCCACTTTATACGCTTATTGACACTTCCTGCCACATTTGTTTTACTTTTGTTATGTGGTTTTATGTGGTTGTATTGGCTGTTCATAAACTGTGTAAATAAGCGTCCCGTTTACAATGAATTTGCTGAATTGCGTCCTCATAGCCTGTTTTCAGACCCTTAACTCAGCATCTCTGATCTGTTTAGCAGAACTGAAATGAACTTAACCTCCATTCCATCTCATTTTAAGTGAAACAAATTGACGATTCAATCTGATTCTCTGGTTAGCCTCAGGAATGTTAAAAGATAGAATGTTGCTTATTGAAGGCTTCAGATCGAAGATGTTGATGTCAGGCTCAGAGAGCCCATTTTGGCTGAATCCAACTTCCATAATACAAAGCAGAATACACTGTGTCACCTTGTAGGAACTTAAGTTTAAACCATTTTGCATTCATTGATGGTCACTAGTTTATTTTTAGTTAATTTAACCAACTTCATGATAAAGTGTTTATGACTCATTTAAACAGCGTGGTGTACAACCGTTTTTATGCATACAGTTTAATTTAAAATAACGGGAACATTTGCTGCAGTTTAATGGTATATTTTCAGTGAAGCTCTAAAATGTACTGGGAGAGAAAAGTGGGCAATATATTTAGTTCAATCTGTATCGTAATCCGGTTGGCAACAGCTAGAACAGGATTTTTCTGAAACAGAGCAGCAGCTTTGATAGAGCTGCATCATGAGTGAACATGTGAGTATGTGTGTGCAGGTTTGTGCAGTCTGTCTGTGAATGAATAGGATGTGGATTGGCTCCAACCACTCGGCCCACGCTAGTCCCGCTGTGTATGGGAGGCTAGGCTGATTCACAAAAAAAAAACTGTCTTTCTCCGTCTCCCTCCTCCACCCTCAGTCTCTGCACCTTTTGTCTCTTTCATTCTCGTACTCTCGCTTTTGCCTCCTTCTCTCCAGTCTTTTTTCTCTTTTCACACTCTTTTTCTCTCTGCCTACACTGTCTTTGATTGCGCTTACTGTATATCGCCTTCCCACCCACTTCCCATCTTTACAGTTTCATTTTTTTCCCCCTCTCCACATCAGGTGCAGCGCCTCCCCAGGAGCAGAGTGAGGCGCCCCACATCACCGATGATGACCCTGATGAGGAGGTGGAAGAAGAGGACGAAGCTACGCCTGTCGCTGAAAAAGATGCCCCCATTCCCCCCGTCTCAGAGGAAGGTAATGGAAATCCAACACAAGCAGAGGTAGAGCAAGAGGAGCGGGTGGAGCAGGAAGAGGAGGAGGAGGGATTGAAAGGGACAGAGAAGGAGAACGAGGAGGAGACGGAGGAGAAGGTAGAGGAGGTGGAGGAGGAAGAAGAGGAGGAGGAGGATGAGGAAGAAGAAGAGGAAGAAGAAGAAGAGGAGGAGGAGGAGGAGGAGGATAAAGAGACTGAGACAGAGGACAATGAGACAGAGGAGCCAAAGACTGAGAGCAAAACGGAGGAGGAGGCAGTGGTGGAAGAAGAGGGCTCAAAGGAGCAGGAGGGGGAGGAGGATGAGGATGAGGATGAGGAAGAGGGAGAGGAGGAAGAGGAGGAAGATGATGACGATGATGTCACGACCGCTGACCTCCTGACGGAAAGCACCTCCCCGATCAAACCCCACAACAATAAAACCAATTCGGCCAAAACCAATGGGCATGTTTTGTTGGGATCTGAGGGACTGAAACCAAACCCTGGCACGACTCTCCCTCCTTCGCCCACCCCTGAGCCTCTCCTCTGCCCCCTGGTGGAGTCTGAGCTCAGCTACACAGACAGGGACAACTCTCTCAGCTCGGGCTATGAGATGTATAACGGCGAACTGGGTGAGCCAGGACTGACCAACGGCTCCAGTGAGCGCCATCTGGGCACACTGCCCATTTTCCCTGACTTGCCCTTGGATCCTGAGCCGGGAAACCCCATTTCTGTTGGGACAGCAGACATCGGAGCAGGACCTTCACCCAACAGCCCCGCAGCAGACCGTAGTCGCACTGTGTCATCCTCAAGCACAGGAGACACACCCAAAGGTGAGATGTGACTGTCTAGTATTTACTGGTTTACACACAGAATGATTAAATTCAGGGATAATTACAGATTTCCAAACTCAGGGAATCCTTAATGGAGCTTCAAAGTGTACAATAAGTAAAGGAAGATACTCGACAATTACTACATACCATAATGTAGGAACCAATGCAGGTATGACAAGAGTATTGTTGGCCATTTTCAAACAAAATTTGATATGTAATCAAAATTTAAAAATTCTGTAACTGCAACTGCATCTGTTTTAAGCATCATAAAACATTGACGAGCCAAAGCATTATGACTACCCCTACCTGATGTGCTGTCAGGCCTTATATGCCACCAAAACACCTCTGACCTGCTGAGACATGAACTCCACCTCTGAAGGTGTTCTAAGGTATCAGGTGCTAAAACCTTAGCCACAAGTTGGCTTCAAGTTGAAATCAACTCAAATTGGAATTGTTCCAGTACATGATGCAGTCAGCTTAGGATATGGAGCACTTAGACAACCGGGCAACACCTTGAACTCTTTGTCATATCCTTCAAACCATTCCCAAACAATGTGCACCGCTGAGGAAGTGCCGTGAAGGGCTGTTCTTGGGCTGCAGCAGTGTTTAGATAGGTAGCATGTACCCAGGATTTCCCAGCATTCTCTGAGCATCACACCTTCTCCACTGGCTTGTCTTCTTCCTACAATGCTTGCTGGTATCATCTCTTCACCAGGTAAACAACACACTGTGTGATGTAACAAAGATCCCCAGTAACCATCATTACAGTAAGCCTTGTGTTGTTTCAGACTTGATGTGACAGCCTTTGTTGCTGCTTCACGGTGTATCCCTCCTCATACCACTGTTGATAGGTATCCATTGCTGCTCGCCAGGAGCAAGTGTTAATTTATTGTCTCATTTATTCCAGACTTTAATATGTGTTGTTGTCACAAGATAAGCAACAGTATTCACCTCATCTGTGAGTAGTTAGAATGTTTTGCTACCGAAAGTGGGTCAAGGAAGGTCAACTGGTCAACTGGAGATATGGTCATGGACACCTGAGACACACTGATGTGCATAGGGAGTGAAGGTTGGACAGTGTGGTCTGAATCTACAGAAGACCTACTGTAGTGCAAATTGCAGGAAAAAAAAGTGATCCTGGCCATGATAGAAAGGTGTCAGAACACACAGTGCCTCACAGCTTGTTGTATATTGCACTGCATAGTCACCAGTCAGAGTGCCAATGCTCCCCCGTCTACCACTGAAAGCACCAACAATAGCCATGTGAACGTAAGAAATCAACCATGGAGCAATGGAAAAAGGTGGCCTGGTCAGATGAATCATATTTTCTTTGACATCATGTGGATCAGTGGATGCATATGTGTCGTTTACCTGGGGAAGAGGTGGCAGCAGGATGCACTGTGGGAAGAAGGCACGCTGGCAGAGTGATGCTCTGGCCAATGTTCTGCTGGGAAATCTTGGCTCTCAGCATTCATGTAGATGCTACTTTGACATGTAACACCTGCCTGAACATTGTTACAGACCACGTACACGCCTTCATGGCCGTGGTGTACCCCGATACCATCAGCCTCTTTAATAGAACCTTCAACACAGCAAAAACTGTTCAGGAATGGTTTGAGGAACATGACAAAGATTTCAAGGTTATTACTTGGCCTCTACATTCCCACGATTTCTGTCAAATCAAACATCTGTGGGATGAGCTGAAAAAACTAGTCCGATTGATAAAGGTCCTCACGACTTCCGGGACTTAAAGGATCTGTTGTTACAGCATTTGTGCCTGATACCACAGGACACCACATCTTGTACCTCAACCAGTCAGAGCTGTTTTTGAGGAAGGGGCACCTACACAGTATTGCGTATGTGGCTTTAACGTTGTGGCTGAATGGTGTTTAGTTTTTATTCCTGAGCCTCAGAAGTCATTTGTGTTGCTAGGCAACATCTAATAGCTGAATAGAAAGGAGTTCACAAGGAGGAGCTCTAAGTTTTAAACTCAATGTCAAGTTTTTGGTACGGAGGAGACGGAAATTTACTGGTTGCTGTCAATGTCAACAACAGCAAATAATGTGGCATCCAGCTCCATGGCATAATTATAGCGATGGTTCTTGTAGAACTATAGCTACGTAGCCTTGCACAGGCAGCTTCTCTCCTATTCCTTGTCAGTGGCACGTACAGTCGTTGTTTCTTTGCTGTGTTTCATTGTTCCTCATCTCTTCATGTTTGTTGCAGTTTAGATTTATTTCCTTTCTGGATGTCTGTCCTTACTTTTTACCCCTGTAACTGCCTGCTCTGTCACACGCTGCAGCTTCACTGTGGCCAGCAATTTGTAGGATCTCATTTAAACCCTTTCCAGTCATTGATTTTTTTCAATGAAAACAATTCTTCCTACCTTAAAATGTCTTTACTGTTCCATCCTCTAGAATGTGTGGCTCTGTGTAGCTTCCTCTCTTTCCCCACCCACTGCTCCGCTACTTGATATAGCTCGAGAGCACCTTGTCATTCTTAACTTTGCTCACACACTATTTAACTACTGTATATACTACACACTAGCAAATTGTGATATTGGAATAATTCAGCCATATATAGTGGAACCAGAAACTAATTCGGAAGAGTAATGATGCAGAAGTTGGTTATGTATGAAACTCTGATTCTGTGTTTTTGAGACCGTCATTTATACACTGCAGTTTCAGTGCAGAAATGTTCAGCCATGGTGTTGACTGCTCCTTTCATTTATGTGTTCTTGAATATAAAAACCTTGTATGGGCATGTTAACAAGGTAAAAAAAAACAAACTTGATTATAGATGTAGAGAGTCTTTGAGTCATTTTCCTGTCGTCAGTTAATATTGACGTCCACATTCCCACAAATATTAAATGCGTTTCAATTTACGTTTGTAGGATTCCTACTGAAAAGTCTTTTATGCTCGTTTTTAGTCATTGTCGTGATTAAATAACACTGGTTATCATTCATTATTACAATTTCATGTCCAAACATCTCCTCTGGGTATTATTTATGACTCAGCATCACCATTACTCATCCACCTACAACATTCATTTTAGTATCATTAGCTTGAACTGCAAATTCCTAGCTCTGGGGTTACTTCAAGGATCACATTAGAAAAATAAGTTTCTCATATTTGGATTTCTTGTTGAAACAGCTGACCCTTGTCTTGAACAACTGCCTATTGGTACATTAAAGTATGTAAACTCTTCTTGTCTCTGTTTATAGTGTTTGTTAACATTGTTTGGCTCTGTCTCCTCCCAGTCAGGGCCAGAGCTGCGGACCTCCTGATCAACCCACTAGACCCTCGCAACGCTGATTCCATTCGAGTCAAAATCGCCGATCTCGGAAATGCCTGCTGGGTGGTAAGACACGCTAACAGAGATTTGATATAACTTGATCTGAAGCACATTTTTTAAGTACACAAGGATGAAGACTTTTTTATTTTGTTTTAAAAACAACTGAATACCTGGAACAAGTAGTTCACAGGGAAGCAGCACTGCAGGTACAACACAGTAGACATATTGACAATCAAACTCCAGACAAATGTGCTCCTATTAGTCTGTGAAGGTACAATTTGCATGTTTCATACATATATAATTCTGCACTTTCACAATTCAAATTTTAAACTTGTGTGGGAGTTTTACTTACAGTCTTTGAGGTGCAGATATTTAAATAAGGATACGGAGAGAAGGGAGGATGAGGAGGAAGAGCAGAAGAAGAAGCATGACATTAAACACTGATTTCCCTTCTGTGCTGGATTTGCACTGTTGCTTTCAGTAGGGTCTCTTTTCGCACAAGAGAAATTATTAGAGACAAGCACCAGCAGCCAGTGCCGTACAGGCTGGTTGTTAAGAAGCACTAATCTTACACCGAAGCCTCGCGCAATAATTACACACCGGCAAATGAAACAACAGATAAAAGTGTAAATAAAAGCCCCACGCGCATTTGTAGTACTCATGTTATTGACAAAACAACCAGTCAGTTGCAGTGGTCAGGCCAGAGTAGCGCACACACATTTAAAATTACCAATTACAAGGTTACTACAAGGTTTCATTTACAAGCGCAAGAGATTAATAGAACTTAATTAGACAGAAGCATTGGTCAGCGTTGTCTCATATATTGATTAATTAATAAAAATGCTAATACAAACTCAGGAAATTAGTTTTAATCATGATTTCCAGTGTATCTCTATAATAACCAATATACACATTTACAGAAAGCCACTCTCCTCTCTTTCCTCTCCTCGTCAGCATAAGCACTTTACAGAGGACATCCAGACGAGACAGTACCGCTCCATTGAAGTCCTGATAGGAGCCGGTTACAGTACGCCTGCTGACATCTGGAGTACTGCCTGCATGGTGAGGAGAGCACATGATCGCATACAAGAACATTAGATACATATAGAGTACACTTCCATCTATTCTGTGTACATTCACTGTTAGCTTACTCAGTTTGTTCTCTTGTAGGCATTTGAGCTGGCCACAGGAGATTACCTGTTTGAGCCCCACTCTGGAGAGGACTACTCCCGTGATGAGGGTGAGTATTTAAAGCTTTTTGACATATTCACAAAATGTCAGATGTACAAACACTGTCAGCTACTACAGTTCTCTGTTCTACAGGGAAGTCATAACTGGATATTGTATCTTAAATCTGTAAACTGAATGTTGACTTAAAGATATAAAAATGATGAGTAGTGAGGGAATAATACTAAAAGCAAAGTGTCTTCAGTGTCTGAATTTAACTGTTATTTCATGGGTTTCATAGTTTTTCTCCATTGTTCAGATTGATTGCAGTTTTAAGACTGCAAATGCATCGATGTATTTATCACAACTTCAAATAAATTCACCTAACGTTAAATAATAAAGTTTCTAAATAAAAAAAATGTAAGGTCCATTTAAGGCAAAGTGAATCAGACAAAAAAATGGGCTTTAAGCTATCATCATCCTTTTTTTTTCATTACTTCACAGATGGATAATTTTCTCTCCGTTTCATTTTCAGTGGTTCATGTTTGGGTGGTCGCTTCAAATAATTCTAACTTTCTATTTCTGTGTCTTGCGCTTGTGGTTGGAATGTACCATTAGCATGTGGGGGGAGCCCACAGCTCGCTACAGACCCAGCAGCACACTTTGCATTATGTATAGTATGGAGCACATGTGCTATCCTGCTTAGGGAGGGATTTGGGATGTATGTGAACATTAAACCTTAATGAGTTTTGTTATTATTGTCGATGTTGTTCAGATTAAACATAAGCCTTCAAATACCTTTTTGAATGGACTCTCCTCCCAGCCTCCTGTATCTAACCCTGGATATGCATGTGTATGTAATGCTACACAGCCTCAAATATAGCTTACAGGTTTGTTGATGTGTGAATAAAGGAATAGCTACATAAATGAATGAAACTTAGGACAACTCAGATTATTGCATGATTAGATTTGCTACCCAACAGGCTGTGGGTTACTTCCCCTGGTGAAAATGGTACAGCCCAACCAGAAGCACAAAACACAGAAATAAAAGGTTACTAGATTGAGCCATTTTTAAAAAAGGTTTGTTAAAAAAAAATCAGATTCTGAAGCAATAACTTAAACATGAACAATTAAAAATTGAACTGAGAGACAATTATCCATTTTTTAAGTTATTTAAACAAATAAAGAACCTAATTCTTAATTGATTCATTTTAATGGTGTAAACTAAACAAAACACCTGGTCTAGTGTTTAATATTTTCAACAATACTATCAACCAAAGAAAAAAAGTCTTTTTCAAATATTTTTTATTATTACCTGTCTCCGTATTTGACTTTGCTGATTGCGCAGAATGATTTTTATTTTTAGAATGCAGCACAGTTTTAACCATACATTTGTTGTTTTGCAAGCTCATCACCTATTCTTAAAAGGTGAACTTTTCTTTCCAACAATGTGTACAATGGAGAAAAAGTGTAACAACAAAAAAGTCTACTTGTATTGTAAGCAGATAAAAAAATGCCTCAATGTGTGAGCTTAGCTTTAAGTATAGCATCCCTCTCCCCAAATCCTCCTATCCACTGTCAACTGTAAATCCTGTCCTTTAATTCTGCTGCTATGCCTCCACCCATCTTCATCCACTGTTCACAAAAAACTCAACTGTTCAAACATTGTAGATACCCACAAAGCCCACAGAGCTCCTGTTAACGAGCTCAATTGTGGAGATTAATGAACTGTAAAATGGAAACAGTTAATACCTTAAACATCAGCCAGTTATCATGTGATCTATCTATATTCAGATCACATGTTACTCTATCACAACACTATATCTGCATGGAGACTCCAGTCATTAATTATACTAATTTTCCTGACTTCAAATCTTCGAAAAACACAACACATTTCCAAAGTGTTCACCCTCATTCTCACCTTGCTCCTTGATCACTTCATCTCCACCGGTCTTTGATCTCACGCAGCTCATTGTGTTATTTTTCTCATTGCACGTGATGCACCATAACTCCCCGTTGCATGTTTTGCACAGGCAGTAAGCCAGCGTCAGTTTTATCCTGATATCCTGATTTACAGAGAGGTACCTTTGATCTCCCTCCATTGAGGCCACATTGATAATCCCGCTCATTCATTTCTGAATCTGAATGCACGTCACTTTTATTCATTTCATTTCCTCACCTCTGCTGTGGAGGCACAGCTCACTAACACAGGTTTTTCTCCTTTACTATCTGTGACTGTCTCTTTTTTCCTTCCTCTTCCCTCTCTTTTGATCCCATCCTTGCCCCCTTGTGGTCTTTTATACCCCTCACCCCCTGTCCCTCTTGCTATTTTTCTTACCCACAATCCATCCTTTTTTTTTTCTTTTTTACAAATTTCTCACATTTAATTTCTCTTTCCATTAATTCTCCTCTGTCTGGCGTCACCATTTCTTTCTCTGTCTTTTTGTCTACATTTCCTTCCCTGTCCTCTTCCTTTTTTGGTTTTTCTTTTCCCTCCCGCTCTCCTCACTCCCACCTTCCTCTCTCCTCCATAGACCACATAGCCCACATCATAGAGCTGCTGGGCTGTATTCCGAGGCACTTTGCGCTCTCCGGAAAATATTCCCGGGAGTTCTTCAACAGAAGAGGTAGCGCTGGCCAGAGAGCTGGTGGGACTGGGGCACACAGATGTCTGAGAGGGACAGCAATGGACACTAGCAGAGCATTTGGTCAAAATTGCATCTTTTAATTGAAAGTGTGAAGCTGGCAGGGGGAATCTTACTGCCTGTGAGTGTGTCCATGCAGCACCCTGAGGCAGCAGTGTGTGTCAGCACCATTCAGCCAGTGTATGTGTGTTGATGTGTGTGCATGCTGTAATGCTGAACCGTGCCTGTTCCCTTTGTGATGTATGTGGTGGTGGGCAGACCACATCGCTCTGATCATGGAGCTCCTTGGGAAGGTCCCACGCAAAGTGGTCGCTGGCGGGAAGTACAGCCGAGAGTTTTTCTCCAAGAAAGGTAAACGACACCGTGGTTAGTGGCTGGTTAGGTGAAGCGTAGGCCTCATCCTGAGGGATGGTTGTAGTGTGTGAGGAGCTCAGCAGTGGTACCAAAACTCGGATCCAGTAGTGTTTGTTGTGTAGCAAAGCTTGCACACATTCTGCATTAAGGCAAGTCCAGATAGCCTCAGGTAAGTTGTCAATCACAGCAAAAAATAAAAAATAAAGTGTAGATCTGCGCAACAAATCAGTAGGGTTAAGGTTTTCTGTCTCCCATAAACATATATACGTCACAGTCCAAATTAAAATCCAGCCAGATTTAAAATCTGCCTGAGTGAGATTAAAATTTTGATTTAAAATCTGCCTTGGCAGAACTAAAATTTTGATTTTGACTAGACCAAATTAAAATCCTTCTAATATCATAATGAGATTGTAATCCTGCCTGGGTACATTTTTAATCTAACATAGGGAGATTTAAAATCTGCCTGGATTTTAATTTGGACTGTGACATATATACAAGTAAAAATATATATATAAAAGACATATCTACTTTTATTAAATTCCTAATAATTGTCCAAATTAGTTAATCTAAGCACATTGCAGTTAAAAACTAATAAAATTAGTTGTTTTGCCATTTGATGTTATTGTGATATGGTTTTATCAATTCATGAAAAGTATTTGTAATAATATGCTGATGTTGATTTTGACTTTGCTGCCCATTTCTTTTAAATGGACATTCAAATACTTTGTTGTTGTCTTCATCTTTATTAAATAAATAGAAAATGTATTATCTTTATAGAGACTTGAACAAATTAGCTTGTAGTAGACAGACAGCAGATCAGTCAGAAGTTTCGTCTTATCAGAAGCAGAATTTTGTGAAATGTTATCCAAAAGAAACAATTAAAAATTCTTAATTCACTACATTTTATGTATCAAACATTAGAAGTAATAGTTTACAAATGTGTGATGAGCAGAAGCCTGCAAAAGTAACAAACATTAAAAGCAACAATGATAGTTTAGGGCATTCCCAGCCTGAACATACTCAGGCTTCACCATAGTGTGTCATACACCTTTCTGATTCTGCTCATCTACGAGCCTGGTAAGTGTGTGGATCTGTGTTTGATACAGCTGATAACCCTTGCACTCTCTCATTTATTCTCTTTTTAGTTTCTCTCGATCTCCTATCCTTTCTGCTCATATATTCTTCATAATGTGTCATGAGACCTGAATATTCTGCCTTTGATGTTGTCTCTATTTGAGGTCTGAGCCTGCACTTGATGTCTCAATGTTCTCCCTTTTATCTCTTGGTGCTCTGTTAATCTGGTCTGACTTTCTCGCTCTGTCTCTCTGGGCTTCTCCTGTCTGCCAAGATGCCTTCGATTGTGCAGTGCAGTCGGCTGGCTGTGTCACCTTGTTTCCATCATGCGCACTGATTTCTGTTGAACTTTAAGGAAAGCGGATGCATTGATTGGAGATGTAACATCTGGAAAAATAAACATACCTTTTGTAAGAGTGTAGGCCTAAAGATGGTTCAGCAATTTGCAGCGCATGCTGTTTCTATTAGCGCAAAAAAAAAAAGAAAAAATGATGTAAAGGTTAATCTTGCCATCAGAAATCACATGTCAACACAGTGTCTCAGTTAATATCTTGCACAATGTAAGAGAATTCTTGATAAATGGTTTCCATTCCCCATCTTGTGTACTCCAGTCAGTGCAAGGAAAGAGAGGTTACCATGGCAGCTGTGGTTTGAACTGGACCTTCGGTCTTGATCGCTTCCATCATTAATCATTCTCTCACACTTTCTTTTTTCTCTGTCAGACTTGTAGACGCAGCCAACCGTTTTCCCCCTCTCTTGAATAATGAACACCTTCCTCTCTTTGTCGATTTCCATTACCTTTCCATCTCTCTGTCTGTTTCTATCCATCTCTTGCCTTGTGTTTTTGTGGTTTTCAGCCAAGAATCTGCAGGTTTTTACTCCATTGTTGCAGCACCTCACTGATTAGCAAACCTTCAAACAGAGAGAGGTGAAGTAATTAGTGAAATCAGCTGCTGTCTGGAGTTTGGAGTCTGCATAATCATGGCCGACCACGGTCCATCTGATTACATGGCCAGAGAGTGGAATCTATCCATGGAGATAGTTTGGTGACATATTTGTATAGATTGTTGTTTATGTGCAGAAAACCTTAGAAATTCACATTTAAAAATTCAGCAGCAACATGTCTTTCTAAAAACAAAAACACCCTACTCTGGATTAGAGTTTCTGACTTGACTCTGGTTTGGAGTCGTGATACTAGTTTCACTTGTAACAGTGACAGTGATATTGAAGGATATTCTTTCTCCTGTTGTAATATGCGTGTGCACAGTAATCACCTTGTCTATTTCTGAGAAAATCTAATTCTATGTATGATTTTAAAATGAGTAATTAACAGATTATTATAGAAAAAAATCCCTGTTTGGGTAGTCCGGCACTGATGATTAAAATGTTGTCATTTTCCAGATATTGGTGCATTTGTTTTGTAAACCATGACACACGGCTGTCCTCTATATGATCATACGTTAGCCCTTTATACGATTTATAATTGGCCATATTAACACCATATTTAATCTGTGTGTTTAAGTCCTTTGAATTTTCCGGGTTACAGGAATTACTTTGTTTTTAGAAACAGGTTGCTGCTGACCTGCCAAGATTTCAATGCTGCAGGAATCACAAATTCATTTGTGGAGTGTAGACAGAAATCTCAGATAGTAAAACTAAAACTATGCTATCTGCATGGCTAGACACCACTAGAGTTTAAGGATAAGACTGATGAGGTTCCATATTTTTCTTATTATCAACAAATCCCATGAAAAGATCAAATCCAACAATACCACAGTCCTTCCCATCCCTTCTGACTTCCCATTTGTTCCAAATGATGACGTAACTCTTTGTAAGCAGGTGGTGAGTATTCTTTTAAAGGCAAAATGATTTCCTTCAAAGGTTACTCAAACAGGAGTTTGTCAAGTAGAGTAAACTAATGCTAATTTCAGCTGCAGATGGAAACTCATTTGGTGCTCCAGTGAGTACCTACAGCTGCAGGACAGTGACTGTGGGATTGAATGAAAATGAGCTTCAGTGCAGACATTAAGACAAACATGTCAGCGCTATGGGCTCAGTTATGTTTTTATAGATTTTTGGATAATAAAGGAACTTCATATTTCAAAGGATTAAACATTACCAGACTTTGGCCTAGGATCCATTCATTATTATATTGTTTTTCTTGGGATTTATGGAAAATGAGAAAAGTGTTTTTTTGTAATTGTGCGGACCAACCCTTTAATCACCACTGCTGTTTGTCCTCACATCCTCCTGTGCCATCACTGACTCTGCTCCGTTTGGCCCTCTGCAGGTGAGCTGCGGCACATTACCAAGCTGAAGCCGTGGTCCCTGTTCGATGTTCTGGTGGAGAAGTACGGCTGGTCGCACGAAGACGCCGGCCACTTTACTCACTTCCTGCTGCCCATGCTGGAGATGGTGCCCGAGAAGAGGGCCTCGGCCGGCGAATGCCTCAACCACCCCTGGCTCACCTCGTAGCCACAAACTCTGATCTAACGCCGTCCTCCTTTGTTCCCCCCCACCCACCCAACAGTTAGCCCAAACATCACCCCCTGGTGGCAGCCTGTGGAAACCACAATGTGGAGAGAAGCTGGAGACAAACAGTCAGAGACGATGAGAGAGACTCCCTTCCTGCCTTATCGCACACATCCATTACATGCTTACCTGACTAGGCTTAGCTCCCACACATCTTTTCCCAAGTGGAATGTAAAGACAAGATTTGGAGATAACGTGACATAGCAGCTGTGTCTTCCTAAATGTCTCCCAAAAGGAATCAGATGATTTATGGATGGATGCCGGCCACACATAAAATGGGAGAAGTCAGGCTTGGTGTGAAAGAAACATGCTTTCTTCTTCTCCTCTGCCGTCAAGATGTCAGCCAATCTCTTTTATCCATCTACCTATCGCTTCCTAATTCTCAGTTTAACTCGCTTGGATCCAGTCAAGGCCCACTGACAGCTGCGGATCTTTTCAGAAAAGTCAATGAGTAGCCTTGCTGCAGTGCTGGCAGTCCAGAACTCCATCTGCCATGACCTTTACATAGCGAGGGCCTCAAACACAGATGGGTGTGAGTGTTACTGTGTGTGAGGATGAGTGTATGCGCCGCATCGAGCCCACTTCTCTTTTTCCAGCCCAGCTGCCCTCCCTAACCCTGGAAGAAGCATTCACATCAGACTAAAAGTTTACACCCTAATTTCTTCCAAGAGTCTAATCCCCTTCTCACCTGTTTGGTTCCCTACATCACCCCCCTCCTAAAGGAGCTCCATGCTCCTGCCTGGGGGGCCACCACAGAGAACTGGAGGGCAGCCAGTCCTCCAGGGGGCACCACACTGACAGTGGCCATTCTTAACAGAGACAGACAGAAAAAGTGCAGATGAGCAAAAGAAAACAAAAAAACAAAAATACAATCAGTTTCACATGGAGGACGACTGCTTGGTTTAGAGACTATTTTTAAAATGCATGGAGAGACTGATGGATCAGCATGAAGGGATATGACAAACGGACGATGGATGCTTTGTTTTGTTTGTACATTTCGCTGGTTTCTTTCCAGTTTCATCACATCTCTTGGACGTTCTGTTAGAAAGAATTTGTGTTAGGATATTTTGGTGCCCCCTCTGAAGATCACTATTTTACAGACCCCCTGTCCCTTCTTTTAACATTCCTAACTGTTGATCCTCTGCCATCATTCCTGACTTTAATTCCTGAGAACAATTCCGTTGATTCCTACTGTGGCACGTTTACCAGATCTGATCGGTACTATTCCCCCCTTTAGCCCTATAGCGGAACCCTTTTATCCCTGAGCTTCTCCAGAAAGGGGATGGTCACATGGAGGTTGCACTTGTCTTTGTAGATGTCCTTCAGGGATTTGAAACCTTTGTACATAGAACTGAGATTTGGCAACGCAGACAAGCGATCGTGGACAAAGTTTCAACACACAAGCATCATTCCAAAAAAAAAAAAACCACAGAGGCTGTTGTCGGCACAACTTGACTTCCTCTGATACAGTGGGGAGGCGGGTCGGCTGCCGTAGCTGGACCCAGGAGGAATGTTCAGACTGAACTGTGCCACCTGGTGGCTGAACGAGAGTACTGCATCGCCACACACCGCTGCTGCTCTCAGTGCCAACGCTCCAAGACGTTCCACTATATCTCTCCACTTAATCTGTATTTCTGTCACACACACACACACACACACACTCACACACAGACACACACAAAACTCGCATCATCACAATTAGTCCAGTTGCCTATTTTTCGCAATAAATGAAAAAAAAAGATGAGTATAAGTAAATGGTGAGATATTTTTAAAAACTATTTAATTCATTAAAAAAAAATAGGAAAAAAAAGAAAACAACTTTTCTCTGGTTGTTGTGACCGTGACAGAATCTCGTCTTATACTGAGGTGATTGTGTTTGTCTATTAGAGATGTTTCTATTTCTTTTGTCATTACTATTATTATTATTATTAATTATTATTATTATTATTATTGAAAGATTTTTTTACNATTATTATTATTATTATTATTGAAAGATTTTTTTACACAGTTGTCACCTCTCCCCTCCCTCCTTACTTGAACAGTGCTGCTCTGTCTGGGCTCTTGATGGTGATGAAAAAAAATCAGCAGTTTTGCAATAAAGGGTATGTGATGAGTTTGTTTTTTTTTTTTGCACCAAAACCTCCTGATCTCACTCTTTCAGCCATGCTGACTGTTCTTCCTGATGACATTGACAGAATCGCGTCTTGTCTGTGTTTTTCATTGACAGATTTAATAAAATTGTAAATTAATGGATCACGTGCCATTGATGTTGTAAATTTCCTGCTTTGAAGTTGCAAAAGTTTACCTTAAAAGCATTGGAGAACACCAATGTATACAGGCAGCAAGGGAAAGAAAAAGATAACATTTGCATTGATTCCCTTTTTATTGATATAAATTATTCATATTGTGTTCCCACTATTTTAATTTAAAGTTAAAAGACAAAGGTCAGTTGAGAGTACAATTAGCCAAAGGCTTGATATTGTTGGTGTAGTGGATAAGAGCAAGTGTTACAGTACATTTTGATTCACACTAAAGCAAATATGGTCCATTAGACAACATTACCTAAGATGCAATAAAATACGGAGTGATAAAGGACATCCTGAGATCAATATTAGTCATTAAAAAGTAAAAATATGCTTCTGAGTATCAACTAGGGATTCTAGCACTATTTTGTTTTATATCTTAAATCACTACAAATGGTCTCTGATGCCATCTGTGCGTCTGCCGATGTGTCTGACTCATCCATTAGCACTCAATAAACTACAAGGGGTGCTTTGTGTAAAGCACATATACTGTCATTCATTAGGCTGAGCTGAAGGGCCCTCAAAGTTGATTTCAGTGTGTGAAATGTTTGCACTTCAGCTAGACAGTAGATACAGCCAGGTCCATAAGTATTTGGACATTGATACAATTTCTAGCACTTCGGCTCTCTAGAATAGAATACTTTATAGAATAGAATACTTTACAGAATAGAATACTTCATAGAATAGAATACTTTATAGAATAGAATACTTTATTGGGGGAATGTACAAATTTACACCGCCACAATGGATTTAAAATGAAGAAGTGCTTTAAGTGCAGACTTTCAGCTGTAATTTGAGAGTATTTACATCCAAATGCGGTAAATTAAAGCTGAAAGTCTGAACTTAAAGCACATTAATTGTGTCCATGTGCAAATATTTATGGACCTGACTGTAGAGTGATCAAAGTGGAAAAGCCCACGAATATAAAATGCAATGAGGCAATAATGGCATGAACATTGCTGAAGTGTACAGAGGCGACTGATCCTGTGATTCGCAGTGGAATCTTGCACCCAAGACCACCCATCATTATGGCATTAGGAGGATGTACCCATGAAGTGTATCTACAGATAGACTAAATACATACAACATATAGGGCTGGGTACCCGTGTGTACACTTACTATACAGGTGTCTGTATGTGATGCACTGTCCTTCATCTATGTGTGTTTGTGTATCAGAGCAGTGAGGCACAGTTCTTCAGCAGCAGGGGTTTGGCCAAACCCAGGATGTCCAAGTTTGGATCGAGTGACCTGCCCAGACCTTCTAGCACCATGATGGCAAACACAATAGAGGCAAAATTACTCTCCAGTTTGACCTAGAAAAGAGAAACAGGAACAACATCAGTGAGCCCTTCTGTACAGCCATCTTCAGTTGAGTTTGTTGTTGGTTTAAATGCTAGATCAGTTATAGTCATACACAAGCACTGTTCATAAGGTTGATGACTTTGCACCTATTTGCAAGAGCTATCACATGGTTACCATTTTTCCAACAGTAGTATAAATCACTAGTGAGCACTTCAATAGACAAAGCTACTGAGTCGATCAGTGAGAGGGATTTTTATTTATTTATTTATTTTAGAACAGTCAGTTCTGCTTGAATTTTCTGTTTAAGGCCTGTTCATACTTGTGTCTAATAACAGTGGGAAAACTGACATTACAAGCAAGTACAATGTTTCCTGCACTAGATAGAAACACTGCCAGTCCAACAAGGCAAATTCGTCCAGAAATTTCTCAAGAGATTTTTATCTTCTTATGGTCTGCCTTGAATTGCTGTTATTTTTTTTTGTTGTTGTTGTTTTTTATTAAAACATGAATCAGATATTTCCAAAGCAGCCGCCTACAAGCTAGACCTTCCTAACAACAATATGAAGCAACCAATTTCTCTGACATTAAAAATCTTCAAGACTGACATTTGACAACACAGTGCTATAAAAATGAGAAACTGGTTGGGAGCAGAGCAGCCACAAAGGCTGAGTCACGACTGCCTGTTGTAATTAACGTTGTGTTTTTGGCAGACACGTTAAATGAAACCTGGTAATACGTTACCTTGTGTTTGATGAGTAGACCGAAAACTCTGGAGAGCAAGTCAGCCACTTGCACCTAGAAACAAAACAAACAAAAAAACACAGAAGCAGTAATAAGTGATCAGTGTTAAGGCCAATGTTTGCTTTCAATAGATAATAGGTAATAGGAAATACCTGAACGATAGAGAATGTTATGCTGGTGGTTTGTGTTTATTTTCCTCTTTGAAGCCAAGTCATTTATAGCACATATAACTTTTTTTTTTTTAACACGTTACTTCACAAGACAGTTTTCTGGTTGAGACAAGCTGGGCCTTGATGCAGCACTGTGTTATTACACTCTGGCAGATTTGTTTAATTTGCACATTTCATTCTTCACATGGACAGTGAGAAGAGGAAAGCAAGCGAAGATTATAAAAGCAAACGCTGTTTATTAAATCATAATAGAAGAACAACAAGCACAGTGCAAGACGGGAAAAGAAGAAAATGCATTTCAAATTGTATTACAATATCACGTCGAGGGCCAAATTGAATTTTTTTTTTCTTCTAATGTTCTCTACACCAGAATGTAGTAACATAATAATCACAGCCATTGTCAAGCCCTGCATCACAACTCAGATGCAATTAAAAAAAGCACAATTGTTGGTTCCTACCTTCCCCAGAGTGAAGGTGTTGCAGAGGGCCTGTTCCACCAGCTCGGCCATCTCCTTTTTAAACCTCGGCACGTCGCTGCACTCGTTAGCTCGGGCGTGATGCAAAATCAACTCTGCCACTCGCTCACCCTGAAAATCAAATCCATGGTGCCAGTTAGGAGTGTTTCTGTCGGCTCCAGATTACATTCATTTGTTGCTTGGTGTTTTTTTTACAAGAAGCATTTTAAGGAGTAAACAGCTGAAATTTGCTGTGAAAAAGGACATTTTAAAAGAGTGTCAAAACACTTTTTAAACATTCTATTGGATTCCTGTAAAGTGAGATCAAAATTCATGATTTTTCCTGATGTCCACCTGGATTTATTTCTGAAATTCACAATCTGGAAACACCTGCAAGTTTTTGTTGTATTCAAAAAAGTGAACGGTCTGTTAACACTGGTTAACAACATCACAGAAATAGTGTGTCAATCACTAACTTGGACTTGACAAATTCCAAAATTAAACAACATCCATCCATCCATCCATCATCTATACACCGCTTAATCCTCACTAGGGTCGCAGGGGGGCTGGAGCCTATCCCAGCTGACTTAGGGCGAAGACACCCTGGACAGGTCACCAGTCTATCACAGGGCCACACTTAGACGGACAACCAAGCACATTCACACCTACGGACAATTTAGAATCACCAATTAACCTCAACATGTTTTTGGACTGTGTGGGAGGAAGCCGGAGAACCCGGAGAAAACCCACGCTACACAAGGAGAACATGCAAACTCCACGCAAAAAGATCCTGGGTGTCCTCATAGGCATGTGAACTGAGGATCTTCTAGCTGTGAGGCGACGGCGCTAACATCTGAGCCACTGTGCCACCTCATTAAACAACATATTTCATTAAATTAAACGAAACCACTACCAGTTGTTTAACACCAAACAAACATTTTGTTCTAATTTTCAAGTAATCCAGACCATTCACCATTGCACACACAAACAACTAATACATCAAAAACACACTGTGCAAATCTCTGCCCTCTAAAGCTATCAAACCACTATTGATCAACAATGGAAACTATGCAGACAGTCTTTCCGTTCTTACCTGATGCAGCACCACAGCTGTGAAGACGGCCCTGAAGTTGGCGAGGTCGCGGTCGCTGAGCTGGGCTACAATACCGGCGTCCAGCAGCACCAGCTGGAAAGGACATGGGTCTGGTCTGATACTAACTACCACTGTGTCCCACAAGTCGGTGAGGGTGGTCTTCCCATGCTGCTCCCCCGAGACACCAGCACCTTCACTGGAACCAGGTTGAGGCCCCAGACGCTGGACGAGAATGTTGCCAGGATGGAGATCTCCATGGACAAAGTTATCCACAAAAACCTGAAAGATGGATACATGTAGATAAATGTGCAAAGGCATGAAGGAGGATCTAATAATGTCACAACATTTAGTTGAATGAAAATGTCTTCTGAAGTATATTACAAAAAAATCCCAATTTCCTTTTATAAATGCAGAAGAGTCACATAAACAAATGCAGAGAGACAGTAATGGTAATGATTTTTGTCACTGATTGTTGATTACGTATCTCACCATTTTCAGCAGGGTGTCTGCTCCAATCCTGGCGATTCTCTGCTTCACCTCCTTTGGAATCTCAGAGTTCAGGTAGTTAGAAATGGGCTCACTCTCCTGAAAAAAACAAAAACAAAACACAAGGCTGAATATCAACGCAACAATGTCAGGCTCACTTTGGAGAAACATAAAAGTTCAACTACAATGATGACTTCAGTAGTCTTCAGTTCATTTTGTACTCACTTCAAAAGTTTCCACTAAGATGGACCTTGTGACAAACGGGCGTAACGGAGTCGGGAACTTGACATATTCAACATCACGGAAATTTTCCCGGAAACGCTCGATGTTCCTCGCCTCAAAACGGAGATCAATCTGGAAGAAATGTTGAGTCAGTTCACTTAAAGTAGTTATAGCACCTTTTCTGTGCGACTATTTCTATGTATGCTAGAAGTGCAATTCAGTCTCTGTTAAAGTAGGGAGCTTAATTATTTAGGTTTTTTTGTTTTATGTTCTCCTAAAGTTTCACCTGTCTTCATACAAAAAAGTAAGACAAAACAGCTTCCTTGAAATTTAACAAATACAATTTGTACAAAGTCACACAACTTTCAAAATTTGAATGCAAAAGAATATTCTTACTGTACCTGTTTGGTCATGAGCTTCTCAAACTCCTCGACTATCTCCACCATACTGAGCCATTTGAGTCCCGGCAGGCAGTGCAGAAGCCAACTGCCTGCTTTCATAAGTAATAAATCCATTTCCACCTGCCTCCTGACGCCTGGATGGACCACCTGAAAAGCACAAAAACGATTTATTAACATCTGCTGCAAATGTGAAAAGGATATTTCAGCGAGCTCTAGTTAACATACAATTCACGGTGGCAATGTGAGGCTTGTGAGGGGTAAAACAAGCTATTTTGCAATGGTGAGACTGACCTTGATAGCTACAGGTATCAGGTGCTCCTTCTCTGTGCTGCTCTCCTCATGTTGACCCTCTAGAGGATGTCTCTCCTCATGTTCGTCCTCCTCTTTGCTCCCCCTCCAAAGTTTCCGCAGAGTCCTCGCCACACCTCCTAGACCAGGGATCTCCCAGGCTTCCAGCAAGTCTTCTTTCTCCATCTCCTCCACCAGTGACTGGAAAGCCGGGTCTTCCACCTGGTCCACCCTGGCCCATCCTCGGTACACCTGGGCCACGCATCCTGAGCCCACTGGCTCTTTGCTGTCGAACACCAAAACCCTTTTCCAGCCCTCCCCAAAAGCCCTCCGCAGACACTGCTTGGTGTGGGCCCAGGAGTGAGGACGCACCTTGACGTGGAGCCTAGAGAAGCGTTCGCAAAACTCTTGAGAGAAGATGTCTCGCCTGGTGCTGGCCCACTGCCCCAGCTTGATGAAAGTAGGACCGGAGGTTTCAGTCACCCACAGCAGAGCACCCAGCCAGCAAGACGCCCAACGGGTCGACACCAGAGTCAAGGGGGAAAGGAGAAGGAGGGGACCAAATTTGAGGAACAGAATTAAAGCCCGGAGGCTGAGGCGCAGAAAAAATATAACTTTGTGCACTTGGAGTTTGGCAAGAGATTTTCTGTCAGAAACCTGGGATGGAAGAGTTGCTTCCTGACATCTGGCTTTGCATGATGACACACTGACTGCACCCCAGCATAACAGCGTAACCTTGGGTATGTGAGCGAAAATCTGGCCTCTTTTAAATAAACATTCCCTGGAGCTCTGGGTGAGTCTGATTCTGGCGAAGGAGCCTGCTTTCTGGAAGGTGTACCTCAAGTTGAGAAAGACTCCTCTTGCTGCAAAGACCATCGTGGTCATCATGTCAAAGTGTCTGTTATCTCAGTCAGCGCAGGAGGTGACGTGGTCCACATGTGCTTGTCTTATAGTGCGAAACACTCTTTCGCAGAATTATTAGAAAGAGATGACGCCAAACTCAGAAAAAATCTGTGGTCTGCACGTAAATATCCGCGAGTTTATGGCGCGGATTAACAGAAAGATGCAACCTGGATGAATACTACATCAAATATCGAATCTATTTTTCTACAGGTTCGTGAATTACCTTAACCTATGCTCCTTGGGAAGTTATAGCATCTTCTTGTGGACGAGAGGAAACCGAAATGCTGCCTTTCTCACTGTGGACCAGCTGACGTTACTGTCCGAAGCCCAAAATATCATCCATTGCCATTGAAAACACAACACTTATGAAAACATTGCACTAACATATCTATGGCACCAACTACCTACTTCCGGGTATGCGCTGAAGAGGTCACGTGGCTGCGTCTTGAAGGTGCGCGTAAACAAAATGAGAAAAAAAAACTTGTATCGGTTCAATATTAATCAATGTCGTGACATTTTGTACGTTCTTTTGTATGTTTCTTCAGCTCATATTTGTTGTGTCCGTCTTGTGTCGTATTTCTGCGCAAGAATTGAAGCAAATCGAGCAGTTTTTTTCAAACTAATTTAACAGCCAACGTCTCAAATTACCAACCGACGAAGCACACGGAGTGTATTGAAGACGTTTCTTACAACAAGGTATGTATAAAATACTAAATACAAGCAATAATTGATGAAAATTAAGGCTGGTTAAAGTTACTGCACAGACGTCGACTGGCCCACAGATGGCGACATTGAACACCTTATTCCAGTCAGGCTAAATTCGCCTCCTGCCAGGACTGAGGCAGGAAAGAAGGATGCAAAAGTAAAACAGTTACTGAGACAGTTGTTGGGTTGTTTTCCCTTTTCACAGCAGATTTTTTTGACTTACTGCAGAATAAATACACGTGGAACAGGAGGAATACTCTTAACTTAAGAGCTGAAGAACCTACACCTGGCTCACTACAGTGAAATGCAGCTTTCCTTGCAGTTATTAGCAGTAATTAAACAATAGATTTACAATTTTGTTATTTTTCCTGTAATTATATTAAAAACGATCTCTTTTGTCCTACAAATCTTGTTGACTACAATTAAAATGATCAAATTGCCTAAAAGTCTATAATGCTAAAAAAAATTAAAATAAAAATAAAAAATAAAAAATCGAAAGGATAAATTTACTATTACAAAAGAAAGCAAGCAAAGTTTTTGTACAACACTTTTCCAAACTTATGTTCACTACTTTACAGGAGTAACAAAGAGGAACAGGGAACAAGTAATGAAAGTATAAACATGTGTGTTTTAGGACCCTTATTATGTGTGCTCAAGTGGCTTATCTGAGACTTTTGGGGAAACTAAGGAGGATTAAAGAGAGGACGCAGCTCAATGCATGAAGGCTGCAACTTTTGATCTCTAAAATGTCAAGAAATTGTGAAACATCACAGTTTCCCAAACCCAGTATGACATCTAAGAATTATTAGGTTTATTTAAATAACGTGAAGAAATCAAAGGTGTTCAATTTGTAGAAAAGAAGACAAAGAAAGGCAACATATCTTCACATTTCAGAATCTGTAACCAAAGATGACACGGATTGTATTTGGCACTTTTAATCTATTGATAATCAAATTTGCTTTCAGTAGTTTTATGTCTGTTGAGTAAGTGATAATTTGACAAATGTTTCAGCTTCAAGAGGCAAAAGAAAAGAAAGAGTTAGCAAAGACAAGTGTTTCTAGCTGACGATTTCTAAGTTGTTGATGGCAACGCCAGTCGGCAGAGAACAAAGTGCGTTCTGGACATTAATTAAAGCAGCATCATAAACGACTTCCACATAGGACATTCTGTGTTTTCCTGAACAAGGCTCCCAAGAGATTTCTCAGGTGCTGTTTTATTATTTTTCTGTAGCATTATGCCAGCAAAAGCAGTTACTTGGTCATAAAGGAAAGGGGGAGGAAGGGAACAAAACACACCCTGGGTGTGATGCATTGTCATTTCCTCTGCTTAAACCATAGGCCTTGCAAACAGCCTACTGTGCACCATCAAGGACTGAGAACTTGTCCGAGCCATGTTCCCAGTCACGGTGTGAGTCCCCTGGACAGTGGGCTCAGTGCGCTCCCAGGATCCCAGCTGTAGGCCTGATAGAGGACTCAGCAATACAATAAGGTGGGATAAACGCAAAGCAGATGTTACTTGCCTCCACCTCCCACCCTGATCCCCCCACAGCCATTGATGGACAAGCCAGGCTTTTTAGATCTCTCTTGCATTTCAAAGGAGAGGTCAGGGTTGAGGCTCAGAGGTCAGCAGAATAGTTGCTCTGCCGAGGTGAGGCCGGTAGACATTTTATGAAGGGTGCTCAATGAAGTGACTATTGGAATGAAGCCTTTCACGTGTTTTTGTATGTTGTTTTACAGTTCTGAAACTGAACAAAATCAAAACATCCAACCACATTGTTTCCACTTCCTCTTACTCTAGAGTGGCAGGTCAAGAAGAAAACATTTTTTAACATCAACATGGGGTTTACACAATATAAATACACACAGGTAACCAAGGTAGTATGAATTAGATGGCTATTGTATTAAATTGAATTAGACTGTGTAAGTGTTCATGATGCTGTGGGCGGATTCCAATTCAGTCTGTAATTAATGCGTATTATTGATTCAGCTCCTGATTCGTTTCTTAATTAACTGAGTGATTATTTGGTTTTAAAGTTTTAAAGAATAGTAAGAAATGTCCATGATGATTCACTAGTGTTTAATATGACAGCCTCAAGAGCCTAGATTTGTAGAACTTTAAGTTAAAAAAACAGAGATTTTATTTTATTTTATGACACACGACAAAGAAATTCAGCAAATTCCTAAACTGAGAAGCCTAAACTAGAGAATGTTTGGGCTTTTTTCTTAAAAGATCTAATGAAAATAATTACTGACAAAATAGTTTGCCCTGTTTCCCTGAAGCTACTTTACAGCACAGTGCTTTGATTGGCTGAAATATTAAATGTAAGATGCCACTTTGGTGAGTGTACTCTGTCATCAAATGGAAATGTCAGAATGTCTTAGGCTTTATTTGACAACTATATTCCTATAAATAAATACAAAAAAATAGATTGTAGGCTCTTTGTTTGCACATGTTTCCAATAATAGACTTAGCAAAGCGAGCCTGTGGGGTTGAACAGGTTAATTGTTAATCACGCTGGTCATCAGTATGCTTGTCCAGTCTTGTTTCCTGCTCTCTCACTTTCTTTTTCCGCTCTTTCCACTGGACCTTTTGAGTTTCTCTGCAGCCCTTGGCCTGACGGTGAGCTGCACTCTCCGGTTTGTATTTTCTGACTGAGGAGAAGTCAGTAGTAATCAACTCAAGTGCTGCCAAACCATTCTCTGTCTGAAGTCTCACCACAAGCAGCATTTAGCACACACTACTTATTCTTCTACACTACTTGTGGTTGTTGTTGTTGTTGCTGCTGTTTGGGACATGTGAATCCGTCAACAAAATCTTCAAGAGATAAAATAGATGAACATGTTGTCCCCTCGGTGAGATAGGAAGAGTGGCCCTTGGGCTTCTTTAATTGGCTCCCAGTGGAGGCTTTTATTTATGTATTCAGTTGTGCTCAGCTTTGCCCCTTCCTGCTCCATTCCTCCATTTTTTTTTTTTTTTGAGCAGGACACTTGGTTTCCCCAGCAACTAGGGCTCCAATCGCCCAGCCAGCTGCAGATTAGTTCAGCAGTGGGGGGTTTAGGTGGGTGGGAGGGGATGTGGAGGGGGGCGATGATGGAAAATGGAGAGGGAGGAGAGAGAGAGAGACGGGAGAGGGAGGGAGGGAGGGAGGAAGGGAGAAGGGGATGGGGGGTGGCTTAAGGGAAGGAGGGGTGGGAAAAGTTTTGAGAAAGGGAGAGAGAAAGAGGAGTCAGTGTCACTGAGAGATAGCGGTGAGTCAGAGAGTGTGTGTTTGAGAGCTGGAGAAAGAGCTGTAAACATTTTAGCCCGGAGGCTGGACGGGAGGAGGGATATCCCTGACTTTGTGCCTTTTTCAAACTTTTCGTGCGCACGGAGTTGTGTCTTTCTCTGTGTGCATATGTGGGAGGTACTGGCAGGAGCAATGCAAAGTGAGAGAAGTCAGAGGCAGGGGTAGGGGTGCACAAAACTAAGGGAGAGAGAGGCTATAAGACAAACTAATCTGAAGGAAAGGAATCATGCAAGTGGATGCTGTCTTCTACGGGGTCAGGTTTTGCAAAATGAGAAACTACTCCGAGAGCACTTCATCAGGGCTCACCCAGCTCAGAAAGGTAAAGTTCTTTAAAAAGATTTCAAGTGTCCCTGTTTGGTATTGTGTGTTTTCTTTTTATATTCTCAAAAATAACAGCAGTGAAAACTTTTTCCATACAGCCTGTTGGACACATGGTGATTACTTATAATTTTTAGTTGCAATCTGTCAATTAAATCGACACACCTTCTGTCTGAAAGTCATTTATATTCACCTACCTTTCTCATATATTCTCTGCAGTTTAAATGTGCCTGAGCGTGACCTTGGTTGTGTCAGCAGTGGTGTGTTTTTGTACAGAATGTACGTCTGTGCTTGTTTAAAGCAGTATGTGTAGTAGATGTTAGGATGTGGTTTTGTATATGTTTGTGTGCGCTGTATTTCATCCTGGACTGCTGTGGCTCCGGTTGAAGTACGCTGAGTGTTTTCTCAAGTAGGCAGTCACAAACAGTCTGTCCATTACAGCTGCCCATAAGAAGCTCTTCTGTAAAGTTGTCTGTGCACACGTGAGCACGCAGCAGACATGCACACGCTCATTGGTTGTCAGCTTTCAGCGGACTTTTAAGATGGAAAGAAAGATACATGGTCTGGTGACAATTTGGGTAGAGCTCACGGTGTACGCTAAAACCATCACATTCCAAACTGGCTTGTCGAGGGGGAGAGAGAGAAAGGAGAGGAGAGGATAAGTGAGATGAGCATTCTTCACGGTGAACAAAGGCACCTCTTCATGCATTCCCTATATTGTTGTGAGGAGGCAGAGAGGGCTGGAAACCTCCCCAGGGTGGACAGAGGAGTCAGCTTCAGGTGGCTTAAAACAAATCAGCTTTCCAATGATTGGAAAAAGCATTCTGTCTGCAGATTTAGTGAGATTGTGTAGTTGGGTTTGATTGATGCATGAGGTCGTGCAACTCATAGAGGTCTTCATTGTGTCATCTGTGATTATTCTACTATACTGTAGTGATGCAGTTTATTTATCCTATATTTAAGTGTTTATATTTACTCACTGAGAATCTTCTGACACCCAGGACGTAACACTTTTTAAACATGTGTGTTACTTTCACCAGAAGCAATAGCTGTTGTTTGAGACTGGAAAGCACTTTGGGTGAAATTCTGTTGTTTTTAAAGGTGCTAAATAAATAAGGGTCACTTTATTTGACTTTTGGCAACACTTAAATAAGCCGGACAGTTAGAATTGAGCAGCAACAGCCACAATGGGTAAACAGATACAGTAAACAGCACCACATACAGTTTAGGTTCTTATGAATGTGAATGAATGAAAAAGACACCACAATATTGGCCATACACTTTGATTTGATTGAGGTACAGCAGGAATGACCAGTTTATATTTTGACCACCAAAATAGAAAAAGATCACTTCAGTTTTTTCACATAGCACCAAATTATAATCATCAATCATCATTAGACATCTCAAGGCACTTTGCATACCAACATAAAGACCATAAGGTATTTATAAAGACAGACACAAAGAGAATAGATGAGCATTTGAGTAACAATAAACAGTGGGCAGGAAGGTGGGACCAGTAACCACAGATCATAAACTTGCAACTCTGGAGCCAGAGAAACCTGCAGAAAGGTGCAGGGACAGAGAAGAAGCACAGTTAATGACATGTAATGGTGGCACCTAAGTGTATGGAGAGAGAAGAAGAAGAGAGGAAAGATGCTCAGTGCATCATGGGATGTCCCCCCTAAGCCTATAGCGGCATTACTAATTGATGGTTCATTGTTACCTGCCAGCCCTAGATATATATAGACATATTTAAACGCAGAGAAGGTGTCTACCTCCTCTAAGCCTACACTCTTAGATACAAGTGTTCCACTGTGATGATATGGTACTATGACTAAAGACTTTGTATGTGATGAGGATTTTGAATTTCTATTCAGTATTTTACAGTGAGCCAATGAAGAGATGCTAATATGGGAGAAACATGATCTCTCCTGCTTGTTCCTGTCAGAACTCTGGCTGAAAGAAACTTTTTAGACATTGTGTTTCTGTTTTGTTTTTGTTAGTTTTTCCCCCTAGATTAATCAGATTAAGTATTGTTTGAATGTTATGTAGTCTAAGAAGTTGATATGCCTCATGTATAAATATATATGGTGTGGTTTTACTGTAAACATGATTTTGTTTATATTTCTCTTTAGAATGCAGCTTTAAGGCCTACCAAACATCTTGAATGCATTTCCTACCCCATAAAACATTTACAAAGTTTTAACTGTTTGGAAATTTTGTGAAACCTGCAAGTCAAGCTTCTTCTTTTCTTAACTTACTACCACCAGCTAACAGTATGTGGTATTGCTGGTAAATCTGGTGCACCGACAGTTGTTCTCCCCCTTCCTTTCTCTCAGTAGACAACTGGTAAAGGATAGTGAGCAACAAATAATGTTTTTAGCTGAAGTAGAAATGTCTCCAACCTCTGTACTCAGAAGAAGTAAGTCATATGTCACACTTTAAGTTGTGGCACCTACAGTATGAAAAACTGTGCTCCTTATTGCATAAAGCCTCTTTAAGTTTGATATTCTCTGCTGTGTGTCTTATCACAGTGAAACAAGAATGTCTGCTGTGTTCTATAAGCAGTGATCCATAACAGATGGTTATCAATCAGCCGACATGATCCATTTCAGCATCTTCCTTGGGTCTTTCACTGAACTTGTAGTCTGCTGGGAATTTGTTAAACACAAGAACAAAATGTGTGGAGCATGCAGTGTTGGAACATTTGATTTAATATACTTTCTGTACCCAATGCTCACCAGAGGAGTGGATGAACAGCTATAGCAGGTCAATAGGAGTTTTACGGAGCACAAATCAACATTCCTCCACTCTGTCTCCTGTTTCTCTCTGTTGTGGTGTTCTATTTACTTAAGTGGGTAAGGCTGAGAGTTTATTCAATTGAGACTGCCTGACTCCTTGGCGCTGTGGAGAGAAGGTTTATAGAGTTGGAGATAAAGAGACGAGGACTGTCTGTCTGCCAGTCAGCAAGGTTATAATAAGTGGGCTGCAATCTTGTCGTGTGGAGCCGTCATGTGATTGTGTGTGTGTGTGTGTGTGTCTGGCACTAGAGTTACTATCACACGTATAGTGGTCTGGCAGAGTGGGTCAGTTGTTTACATTCTGTGTCAGGGTCAGAGGCTTGCTGTCTGCGTGACTGCTGTGAAAGACAATATGCCCAGTAGTGGAAAAGCGGGTATTTGTGACTTTGTACTCCTCACTTAGGATATCCACACTCTCAATGGCTCCCTCACTCACTGTATGATTCATTGCGCTCTCAGACACACACTCACTCATTATCTGCACATTTTCTCTTGTTTTTCTCATTTTTTGACTCACAAATTGTCTTTTTTTTTCTTCTTCTTTTTACACCAAAAAATCGACACTCATATTCATGGCATTCTCAGTCAGTGCACATCTTTGTCTTCACGGCTCATGACTCAGGATTTTTAATCATACCCACCAACATAAACACATGTTGACATACCAACACATGCAAAACACAAGGTCTTAAATCTACTCAGTGGAAGTTTTTGAGAATGTTTTATTAGTATGCACGGAAAAAATACTCCTGAAAACTCAAGGACCAGATGTTTAGTATCGTGACAAGTCTGTCGTCTCTCACAACTGAGTAAGCTTGTTATTATTTTATTTTTTTTCTTGGAAGCACACTGAAGTGGAGAAATCAGTCTTGATTGATTGGTGTGAGTCACTAGAGTACAAATTCATCCAGGAAAGCAGTGCTCAGCTTCACTTTGACGCTGCATTCTCAATTTACAAGAAATTTAACCAATATGTGCCTGTTTTATACACATTTTTCATATACTTTTTACAAACTTATTGAATAGGTGTGGGCCCATTTATGAGTGTCTGTGAATATTCATGCACCGTTTTATCAGTGGGTAAAAACTATTAACATTCTTACACGAAGCCTTTGTATATATGTGTGTGTTAGCAGTTGCAAACAGTGACATCTGTCTTCGCTATTGTTTTTTGCTCAAAATAAAGTGACAGCAGGGTTTTAGGAGGTTACATCCCGTCCACCCCTCCTCTTATAGGAACTGGCTTTTGACAGGCGCTCTGCGGGGTGGCTTGCAACTTAAAAACCCCACCGGGCCAATCTCCTGCCATCCCAGAGCTGCCGTTGTTACCACGGTGACATACTCTGAAAGAATGTGCCCTGTGGTGATGGTCAAAGAATTCCTCTTGTTAGCAAGTTATGGTGGAGGGTATTGTCTGGGATGTTGCTAGATGGCCATGAGTTCAGTCATGATCAAAAACACCCCTAACCCCCTCCACACACACGCACACATATGCATGGGTAATGCATACCATCTTTGACACCCGTAACCCTGTCCTTGTAAGAGTCAAACCAACCCACGTAAATGCATTCATGCATGGATAATGCATACCATTACACTGGATACTGGAGTCATTTATCCAGTTGGCAGCTGGCCATATATTTTTCATTAAATGCACCGTTAACCCTGACACACATATGCGCAAACTCCTTCTTCAGACGATCGCTCGCAAGCTGTTGCTCTGTCTGACAGTTTCCCTCTGCTACGTGTCTGACCAGAAGAAATCAGGCCGTGGCTTGAGGGAAAATGGTTGCTGCGACTCTAATTGGGACATTTAACGGGACATGGCAGGCTGAATCTCTACCCTACTGTGTTGTTTACGCTGACTACAGTACAGATTGTGAATCTCTAGCAGGATTCAGTCTAGAGAGAGGAGCATAGACAGAGGCAGCTACAGTTAAATGGCAGGGTGTTGGATGTGGGCTTGGAGTATCATCATGGGAAACCAACGCTGATGAGCACCATCCAAAACCCCAGTGTTGCCAGCTTTGTGTGGCTTTGCAGCTTGTGCCCATTGGCAGCTTGTGGCATAGACCCGAACACACACACACGCACTCCACAAAACACACAAACACATCCAGGAAAACAGGCGCACACAGACCCAAACAAAGGCATGGAAATGTAGAGCAGAACATGCACGACAGATGGATGTAAAAGACATGTCCACACACATCTACTGTACACACACTCTATTTAAACATGAACATGCATTTACTGTTTGTTTAACCTCCCGAGCTTGGAATGAAAAAACTTATAGGTGGAAAAGGCTGTCTTCTGGAAAAGAATGTGTCCATTTGGGTTCAAAGTGTATTTCTAATGTGGCTGTGCAGCTCATTGATTTAGACTCATTTTTGCCTTGTTATGATGAGTATTCCAAGCAAAATGGGAAAAGCTTACTGCATGCTTTGTTACTTTGCTTGTGTGCAGTGTGTGTGTTTGCGAGTGTAGTATTTAAAATGGAAAAGTCATAACAGTAATGACCTTCAAATCATTCAAGGAGTTTCAGTTTTTTTCTCTTATGCATTTTCTCGCAGACGTGATTCAGAATGAGAAGAATGTTGTTTATCTGTCAATTTAGGGATTTACTCTCTAATGACAATTAAAACAATAGAGTATCTGGAGGTTCATCCAAGTGTAACAACATAATGAGTAGATACTCCAGACACACTGCAGACACAGAGGAGCTTTGATCATACCAAATCACATCTAAACACTGTCTTGCTAGGTCCTAGAGCAGGAAAGGTAGTACTTTTCTCTTTGTCTGTCTCCAGTGTAATTACAGTTGTGATAATCTAATTCTTTATCATACTGCTATATAATGTGAAGTTGTATCTACTATAGTGTCAATAGTATATGAGTCAGTTGGAATTTTGTATATGTGTAGTGTTTAGAAAGTTGCAAAAAATAACTGCTTCTCATTGTTATATTGCTGAGTGTGTCTGCACAAATGATAAATCAGTTAGTTGAGCAACAAAGATGCTGTTTGCTATAGGCAGTGATCTTCTTTTGTTTATTTTCTTTGGGATGTATGCATGCTTTAGAGTCTCTTAGGCTGATCAGCTTTTAGTCAAAATCTTGCCTTTTTATCTTTTTGATTTAAACATATCTTTTTCATTTAATGACTAAATAAAACAATAATCTGTCAGCAACAAAGTCAACGAAGAAGCATTCAGTAACTGCTTAAAATTCAAACTGCAATGCATTTTTCTTTGCATTGAGTACAGTTTGTCCTGAGGTTCCCGAGGAGATGGCAATGGAAACGAATGTCTTTACATCGATTTGGTTTGGCCAGCTTCAATGGTGCTAAACACCCCTCTCCATTTCACTCAGTTTTTCATCCGCTGGCGGTCTTGGCCGAGGCTCACAGTTGTCGGTCAAGGGGTGTGTGGAGGTCAAAAACGTCGGCTCTGACTCTGGAGTTTACACTCCGGAAGAGCACTTTCCCAAGCTCTCGCCTTGTTCGGCTCCCCTGGGGATTGGTGAATGAATTATAAAAATCTGTTTCTGCGCAGGCATGCAGAGGAGCAGGGGAGCAGGGATGGGCTGGGGGAGCTCTGGTGGGAATTCTCAAGTGGAACCCTTAAAATATGAATAGAGGAAAAAAACAGGAAGGAGAGGGAGAGAGGAAGATTTTGACATTGGAAGCTCAGCTCAGAGACTGCGGCTTGGAGGAGAAATTTGATCTGGGGCCCAGAGAATAATGTTAGTGTGCTGAAGAAGCCAGGTTATTGTTGAGAGGATGTGGAGGTCCACTCACTGTGGCTGAGCGTGTTTCAGAGAGGAAAGGTTTTACAATTAGGCTTAAAAATCCGACATTGTGTGTCACTGTATAGTATCAGATAGCTGGAAATACTGCTGACTGTTAGAAGTTTATCTTCCGATGAATGATGGTGTATAATGTGACACTTCCTCAGTTGTTTGTGAAATCCAGGCCCGTGGATGCTGTGAGCAGCAGAGACAGGTATTGTCTTTGGTGGAAGATGTGCCATGGCTGTCTTCTGTGTTTTAGGGTTTTGTGAAATAGGATACAGCTGCAGTTGCAGACCCCAGCAAGTGTGCATGTCTATCACCTGGCATATTACTTTGTGGATGTTAATAAATGACCTCATCTCTTGAAATTCATCACTACCTGCCAAATAGTAAGGTTCATTGCCAAGACGAGCTCCATGGCTTCTTTTGTTTTGATGAGGTTTCCTGTCAGTGACCTTACTTACTCTGTCAGGGATGATTTATATTTGCTGCAACCACAGTGCTCCAACCGCAGGTGCATCTAGACCAAGGTCTTCTTTCCTGCTGCACTACGAGCCCATAGCGTTTGCTAATTTCTCTTGAG
>NW_007578720.1:76240-259497 GCF_000690725.1 Stegastes partitus
TTGTGGCAATCGATCAAGGAGATGTTGAAATATTTCATTTGATAAGTCTAAACTTTGATCTTCTGGCAGTACTAGAGGAAAAGTCCGGGCATCAGCAAAGTCATATCGCCTCGAGGGAAGATGGATATCTGTAGAATTCTTTTTGCCATCTGTCCAACATCCATCTATCCGCTTATGCAGAATCGGGTCGCAATGGCAGCAGGCTAAGCAGGACATTCCACATGTCCCTTTCCCCAGCTACATTTTCCAGCTCCTCCTGGGGGATCCCAAGGCTTTCCTAAGTCAGATGAGATATTTAATATATATCCACTGAATTCTGGGTCTACAATAGTATCTCCTCTCAGTTGGATGTGCCTCGAAAGTAAGATACCCAAGAGGTATCCAAATCAGATGCCACCCCAGCTGACTTCTTTCAGCGTAAAGAAGCAGCAGCTCTACTCCTTTGCATTGAAAGAAGTCAACGTAAAGGAGCAACAACTCTAGTCCAAGGTCCCTCTGGATGTCTGAGCTTTTTTACCCTATCTCTTAGGCTGAGCCCAGCCACCCTACAGAGGAAACTCATTTCAGCTGCTTGCATCTGCGATCCATCAAATAGTGACAGAGATGTATATGTCTGGACTAAAGTGGTGGACAAACCGTGCGACTGACCAACTGTTGTAGCAACAGACTGGTGTTACAATCCTGAGAGCCATGTTACTGGCATTGCTAAAACATTATAAATAGAAATGATAAAATGTGGCTGTGCATCTTAAACAGTCATGTTCATGCACATGGTTGCACAAGGGAAACATGTCAACAGTAGCTGTGTGAAGAATGGAAACAGAGAACTAAAACTGTGTTTACTTTTTAACTTTCTGTCACTGTGTAAGATTGATGGGACAGTCAGATTGTGTTTTTCAGAAAGTTATGAAAATTTCCTCCCCCCAAGCTTACACCATTGAAAATGTGGCTTCGATTCTGTTGGACCAACAAGTACTTTTGTTTAAGCACGCTGAGAACGTCAGTAATACTAAATTCTTCGAGGCTGGCTGGAGCTGCTGTGGTGTTTCAGCTGTAAAGGTACCAAATGTGGAGTTTTTGATTCGACACAGGCAGTGTTAGATGGAGTTATGTAGGCCAAAGTCAGAGCTGTTTAAAAGTGGGCCTTGGGATGTGTTGGCATGACGCTCGGCCTGTGGAGCCAGCAGGGTAATTGGAAGCAGACTGGGGATGAGTCAGGAGCTCTGCTGATGGGAGCTTTCTGTCCGTGGGGAGGAGGGGCTGACATGTCCATGGGAGGGAGTTGGACGACAGATGCTCCACCTCTGCAATGAGAAGAAACATGACACTCAACCTCTCCTAGATGGGGTGGGGGGAGACATATAGAGAGATTTGTTTTCTCTGCCTCCAAGACGGATTCATCCTCCTCTCCTCTCTTCTCATTCGAATGATCCTGTCTCTTTCTCTGTCAGTGAAGCTTCTCTTCACTTCATTGAGCTATCCCAGTACACTGGGGATAGATCAATTGTTGACATGGAAGAGTGAATTCATTATGCCGTTTCCCACCAGCAGAGGTTCAAAAAGAAAAATTTGTCTTTATTTTAAAACTCCATTTGATTTTCAGTTTTTTGCAGGCGAACAGTGTTGAAGTCTCCAAACTTCACTCTTTAGAAGGGCCTATTACATTTAAGTCTTTTGTGCATCATTAGCCTGCAAGCCGCACCGTTTGCAGTCAGTGGAATGTGGAATGGAAGCCGCAAACTCCAAAGGAAAGGGAGGCCGTCCCCATTAAAAGCCTGTGGTTAAACTGTTAAGGAATGGTCATTTGTAAACTCTTGACAGGTGGAGGGAGTGAGAAGGACTTTTAGGAGGATTTTTGCTGAGTTTGTCTGGCGTTTTCCTTCCGTTTGTTGCCATTTTAACCTTGTGGTGGTCAGATCTGTCACATTTATCAGCAACAAGCTCGAGTTCTTACTGTAGGAGGTGAATTGTTGGGAAAGAAAACTTTATGCGTAAAAGACAGATGACTTCATTGCAGGAGGTTAGCGTTACTTCCTCTTCCTGCGAGTCACATCACGTTTCCTGTGTGTTATGTGTGCAAGACAAACAAGAAAATAAATATTCATTTCGTACATAAGAAGTCTCTTAAATGGTGTAGCATTCTGTCCTATGGTTGTGCTTGTGCACCATAATTACATCCATAGTGGCTTTCTTTGTGACCCCAGTCATAATTAAGATTTGTTTATACATTTTCTGAGGTAATATTTTGGCCCATAGTTCCAGCTCCCAGCGGGACAGACTGTAGACACCCGGGCCGTCAGCAGTCTCTGTTATAAGCGACAACCACAATAACAAGAAATGCTATATGTGTGGCATTAGAATTACAACAATGGATACTTGTGTTATATTTAGAATGGATTGATAAGCAAAAAACAGGCAGGGAGAAATTAATTGTTTGTGGTATCCCCCTTCAGTTCCTGTCTGGTTCTGTGGCTAACCTAGTTTCAATACAGTCTCACGTCCATCCTCCTTTTACAATGGAGAGAAAAGAGAGAGGAGAGGAAGTGGAGGGCCAGGGGGACACACCACAGTGGGCCAGGAGGACGATCAATGGGTCTGGACAGCACATTGGGCAGTGAGATGGCTTTTACATGCACTGTTTGTGCGTCGATGAGTGTTCAGCTTGTAACACATTTTCTGTCAGACAGTCACGTGCATGGGCAGATACATACACAGTCACAGAGTCGGCCTGTTTGGCGCAAGTCCAAGGCCTTGCTATGAAATCAGCTTGGGAAAGCAGCAGGGGCCCTGAACAGGACACAAAGACAGAAACAGAGAGAAGGAGACTGCAGAACCACGATAAAATTCCAGCCTTTATTTGCCCAAGCCTCTTCTCCTTTTCCTCTCCATACATTCTTTCCTTTACCATCAAACCTTCCTTTCCTGCTTCTTCAGGAACCAGGCATAACCTCCAAAGCCAGGTCAAGGCAGCATGTCAGTCATGGTAGAATCCCCACGTCTCAAGCCATACGCTTCATGTTAGACATGATAGATGTGACAGCCTCACTGTGCTCGAAACAAATTGGCTGTACATCAACAATCTCTGCTCCAGATCTGCAGAATGCAAGGCATAGTATGAGCGAGAGAGAAGCTGAAGTTTAAACACCAGTTCCCGTGCTTCCTTCCTTCGTATCCTTTACTCCCTCCACGGTCATACTTTTCTCCCCGCAACTTCAAGACTGAGTGGGAATGAAGGAGAGAGAATGAAAGGGAGAAATTAAAGAGTGAGGGATGTGGAGGGGAAAAAAAAGCAGCCAAGTTTGCCATTCCAGAAAGAGTTGGCTAAATGTGCAGTGGTGTGTTAAATTGATTGCAGGCAAGGCTTTGGCACATGCTACACTGAACCACATCTTGTCGGGGATAGGGTCCTCAGTTCTGCCTGGGTGCAGAAACAAAGAGAAGAAAAATAATCATCCTTCTTTGCTTTGTATATTTCACATTTTGAGCTATCGTGTTTTCTCCTTTTCGAGCCAGGTTTGACGTAAAACCTATGTTAGTGAGATAACAAGTGGTTTAGGGATGTCCGCTTTTTGGTTGCTTTCTGTATTTAATGAAACTCCTGATGGCTATGAACTGCATTGTGAGCTAAGAGTGGCTTTGCCCTTTTTAGGTATACTGAAATGACAGACAGACAAAAAAAAAAAAAGAGCAATTTAGGGAACAACAAACATGGGATGATGATGTCATGGTGTTAGCTGTTCCTGCAGGGCTGGACAGAGGGATGGAGGGGAGGATGAAATCTTTATGAGAAGCAGCTGTAGGGAAGAGGCAGACAGGTCGGCCTCAGGAGCACTGTAAGAGCAGTCAGCCCACAGCTCACTGACAGCAACTCAAAGGTCTGATAAAGCTAACTATGAAACACTGACAGCGCCACTTGCATATAATGATAAAGCTAAGTCCACTCCAATAGCAACGCTTTGTCACATTATTGCTAAATATCAACACTTGAGATTATGTGTGTATACAGCACAGGAAACACAGAAATCATCATCCGTGAGGCTACAAACTTGAAAAAGCCAATTGATTATGTTTAGACCTGCCTTGCATTTTACAGCAAGGAGCTCTGGAAAGAGAAATATCACATTTTCTAGTTTATCACTGACAGCGTAATTCACACAAGTACTGATAACTGGTAGCTGTTACAATTCATAAGTGATGTAGCTGGAGGACCACCCAAGAATGTGACCCAATGTAAAAAGAGTTCTGTCCCCTGGAAAGAGGCTTGATGGTGAAGCTAATTATAATCATCCCAAACAAAGTGGCTTTCTGAAATGTCAAATATTTGCACATATTTTAACTTGCAGCTTAGTCTCTTTAGCTTTACTGTAACTTTTAATTTTTTTCCTTATACAAGAGTCATAGTGCTACTGATACCGTAGGCAGTCATATGGGGTGTTTGTGCATCTGTTTGTTGCTTTGTCAGTTGGGTCAGCAATTCAGATCTTTGCAACACTTCAGCTGACTATTTAAGTGTGGTAGTTTACTTCTGGAGAAAAGATAAGCTGAAAGTACAGCCAACAAAGCAGCTATGCCTAAGCTGCATGTGCTGTATGCCTCATCAGAAGTGCCATTAAAATGGTTAACTTTCACACTCCTTACTTCACACAGCAGTTAGTGTGTCGGGGCGATAAAGTGAGCAGGATACAGATCATTTCTTTTGAGCGCTCTTTTTTTAATATTTATACTAATGTGGACGAGTACAAACAATTGAATGCTTTCTAAGAAAGACTGCCTGAAAATGTAATTTCCCCATATTTAATCGATTTTCAAGTCTTACCCCTGCCTGTGATGATTTGCTTTTCATCCTTCTTTCAAATAGTCATTGAAACAGTTATGAACTCCTAACAGACTTCCAACTTTACTGAACAGTACATCTTTTAACCGTAGCCTGTACCTTTGAGTGACAAACTACAACATGAGCCAAAGGTTCTGCAGGGAGCAGTGGAAGCTTAGCAGTTAAAGCTTTGGGCTACTGACATTGGAGGTGCAAGCCCCAGCACCTCCAAATTGACACTGCTGGGCCCTGAAGCAAGACCTATAACTCTGTGTGTTCCAGGGGCGCAGTAATGTGGCTGACCCTGCACTCTGACCCCAGCTTCCAAACAAGCTGGGATATGTAAAGACTGCATTTCTTTGTATTCTATGCAGTGGCAATAAAGGTAATTTTATTCTATCTGCTGAAGCTTAAATACAGAGCTGTGATGTTCTGTAATAACTGTGCATACACCGTTTTGATGCACGTGCAGCATCGTCTCCACGGGTGCTACCCTTAGGTGCTTGCTATAAAATAGCAAAGTTGTCTCACTTTTATTGATTCAATAGCTTTGTTTTCCTCTGGGTGAGTAAGCTGCTCCAGAAGCATGGCTATAGACTTCTCTTGTTACAGATACATTGTACTTGCTCACATACATTACATAACCTCTTTTCTCTACTTTCCACTTTACAGCACGTTTTTAGAATAGGCCGTGTAAATCAATACCTGAGATACTACTTATGACAGCATCACAACACCATGCTTCAACTGTTAGGCGGAAATAAACAACATTCTTCTCTCAGTAGTGTATCTGAGTGCATGTTTAGAAGAATCTGCCCATGAGCTGATACCCAGTGTCCAACTGTTGATAGAAATCCCCTTCAGGGTTTGTTATGCAACTGATGCTTGGCTCTGATGCCCTGCCTCTGACCCTGTTGGCTGTTATCTCTGTCTAGTAAAGTCTTTAAGGTACTGCGGACTCTGTGCTGGTCAGCAAGCACCAGTGCTTTTCATCTGTGGCCAGGACTGGAGTTTGACCTTTATGAAATAAATGTATGTAATGTTTTTCATCTAAAGGTTATCAGAAAAATACTGTAAATACTCTAAGCTAAAACCACCAGTAGAGTCAACAGGTGAAAAACAATAGAGCTTTTTTTATTGATTTTTATTTTACACAACATTGAACAGATGTGTCAGAAACATTGCAAATAATTTCCATTCTGAAGAACTTTCCACTGTTGTCCCCTCCACCCAGCATCCCTTCATCCATCTAGCTGCTGATCAACAATACCACTTCCATTTCCTCTGCTGTAGCATGTATGGCCTGTCGCACCTCACAGCACAGAGGCTGAAGGGGGCGGGGCAGGTAGAGATCTTTTAGGTTGCAGTTCCCTGTGATGTTTTTATTGGCCTCAGCAGATGGGTTCCCTCAGCCTCTGTATTGTCATGGTGGCCATCTTGCTCTGGGGTCAGTGTTAACAATAGTTGCTAATAGTTGTAGGAGACAAAAGCCCTTTGCTCCCTCCCGAAAGGAGTTTCCTCAGTAACTGAATGCTGTAAAACTAGCAATGTTGTCAAATTTACTGCTTTTACAAGATGCGATTCCACTACTGCTTGTCAGGTTCAGGCAAGTGCTGGGAAGCACTCTCTGGCTTGTATGAGTCAAGTTTGAGATATGTTCGAGCCCAGTAAGTCAGAATTGTGTGAAAATACCAAATTACCTTTTAAGGCACTAGAATCTCCACTGAGAAGCACTTTCTATTTTGGCCTTGGGGCTCCAAACAATGAAGTGGGACAGCCTAAAAGCCTGCACTGTTTTCACAGTGCAACAGTATACTTATATTATTCTTTGCAATATCCACTTTCCTCTTTCGTTTTGACAACCCCTGTCTCCCCAGACCCCCCTCCTCTGTGCTTTGCTCCCTCTGTTCATATCTCCCATCCTTCCTCTCCCCCCGTGACATGCAACACCCTTCCCGAATCAGAAAAAAATTCAGCCGTAAAAGTTATACAGTTTAATTATTGTAAAACTAGAAGACTCTATACATTCTTTAAAGTCCTTCTTGCCCACCCACCTTTCCACACAGGGTTTCTGCTCTTCATTTCTGCGTTAGGTTTTTTAGTAAGGAGAAAGTCATCGGGGGGGAGGAAGAAAAAAATTGGTTGATGTTTCCCCTCAAACATGTGACCCCCGCTTGGCTCACATCTGAAAATAATTTGGGCCTACAGGCCAGTGGATGGCTGACGCAAACCTTCCTCCTCCTCCTTTCTATTCTCTCTGGGGGGCTAGGCCTCGGACTGATGTGGGGCTAAAGACAAAGGAATGAATGGCTTGAGCTGTGAGCAAACCTAGGAACTAAGAAATGACATATTGTACTTGTTGACTGATTCTTGTCAGACGAGACCACAACTTTTCCTTAGTGTCCACTTGTTCTTTTATTCTCGAAGAGGAAAACGTACAAGCCCAGAGTCATTCCAAAACATTGGACCCCGAGGGCCAATTATGTTATTAGCACAGGGAAGAGTTCAGCTCTTTAGCTGATTTTTTTTTAAACGTAATTTACAGAAATTGTTTCTTTTTTCTGACATTTCTGCCTCACGGCCATTTAGGACAACAATTTATGGAATTTGGCTGAATTAGGCTCACATTCCCTAGACGGGGGGCAAAGAAGAGAAGTGTCAGGGTTAGCTAATGCAGGGTTACAGGGATAGAGGGGGAGTTGGGCCAGGCAGTGCTCAGGAAATGTTTAACGGCCTGCGAATACCCTAAAGTATCCCAACACATCTGGTAGAAGTCACACACACAAATCCATGTGTTGGTCTGGCATATGAACTCTTTGGCAGGATGTGTAGGTCTATGTAGGTGTGTTTTTATATGAGGTTTCGTGTTTGAATATGCAGCAGGGTGGCAAAGCATGTATTAGTGTCTCTGTGAGTTAAATGTTGCATGAATCCAGCAGGAGTTAACCCTGACCTGTCCCTCTCTCTTGTGCTAACTACATATTTGCCAGACAGAGGCCAGGGCCTTTTGCTCCATGCCAGCCCTCCACCAGTGTTTAAGGGCCAAGACCTGAGAATGATGCACTGGCGGCTCTAATTCAATGTAACATATGGATAGTCTTGCTACGCTCCAAGTGGATCTGGTTTCATTACGCTCTGACAAATGGACAAAGTATTAATTTAAAACTGCTGGAGCATGACCTGTCACACTTGCCTTGGCACTACTTGTCCATAACAAAGGACAGAGATAAATGTGTAGCTGGAATATTCACAACAAATTAAGGAAGTGGAGAATCTGCAGAGAGGACCAGCAGTGCAAAAACAAAGTTAGATCTGGCAAAAGAAAAAACCCTGAGTACAATCTAAAAAGTTGAACTGAGTGCCCCTCTCTCTATACCCCTGAGGTATTTCTAATGGAGCTTAATTGTATTACAGTGTGGAGTTTTTAGTATTTTCCATACATTTTTCCATAATGCCACATGAATGATGGAACCTAATGCATGTTTATTCCTGCTGGCAAACTGTTAAAGCTTTGTTTTCAGCTGTATCCTCCAATTACTTACCGAGTAGGGAATGGCAATTTGGTAGGACGCCATGCAACCTGTGAGGTCTGTTTCTCTGCAGCTCTCTTTTAAAATACGTGCTAGTAACCACAGAAGTAAGAGGTTTGTTTGAGCTATTTGGTAGCTTACATTCACAAACTAGGACTCCCGAAAGTGAAGCAGTTTTGCTTTTGACCCAACCCCCGCTTGTCAGTCAATGCATCTGCCACTTTTTAATGTATTATTTCCATATATTTAGTAGGAATGTACCAGCTAAAATACTTTCAGCTATGTTCTATAACAGTTTGACTTGTTAATGTTTTTCTTTGCAACTTCATGATCTATAAGCGGAAATATAAGTCTGTTTCAACAAGCTGTTTGGCCAAACAGGACACTCACCCCATTATACAAATATATTCTACTAACGTGACTGTCTCTGTCTTTGTCTGTCTGTGCAGGATGCCAGCTGCTAGCACCATGACCGGTGGGAGGGCCCTGCTGCTCTGTACAAACACTGACAACTGTATCTACCAATCAGTCAACGGGTAGGTGCCTCCAGAGCCGATGAATAATTTACCATTTTTTTCTCATGTCTTCTAGTAATGATTTGATTTGGCCTGTGATTGTCAGCATCATACGTTGGCATCAAAACACACTTCTGTCATCATAAACAAGGCATTTACAGCCACTACTTTTATATGTAGTATGTCTAAAACATTCATCTGTCATCATCAGATGAGTTGTGACCCTAAAGTACACAACAGAGGCCAGGGTCAATGCCTTTTCTTCAGGCCACTGCCACAGCTTGCAATAGTGAACCTAACAAGCTGGCTATAACTCGTCAGAAATGTAGAAAATGTTCCCATAGCCATCATTCAACTCTGAACTGCTCTTAAGCAAGTTGGAGACGCCCCTTTCCATTAAGGTCAACAGTATAACAATAGTAGGGCGAGAGAGCAGAACAGGGCAGAGTTGGCCATCTGGCATCTGGATACTGTTACTGCCCCCCTGCTGCCACTGTCTAATGCCTCCATGACCACTCTCTAAGGTCCCTTCTGTCATCCTTGCAATATTCATTAGTGCTATTTAGATTATAATGAAGGGATTTTGATTCGTGCCAGTAGCAGGGATTATCTAGAGGAAGATTTCAGTCTCTATTGTTTCGAGGGTCTGCCATGTCAGTTACCATCGCTTAAAATCCAAATATATTTCTACTGGGGGATTGTCCATTTCAAATGTTTTCTTTTATCTGCTGAGTTGCTACAAAGATGCCTTTTTGCCTTCGTACCCCCTTCCCTTCTCTACCCTCCGTGACCCATATCCTCCACCTATCTATGGCCATAGGTGATAGACACGATTTCTGTAACTTGCGCTTTTTTAATACCTACAGGAGTCTACATCTTTACCACAAGTGTTTTTCAAGTTGACAAAGAAAACAGTATTGATTTCCTCATTTGTCTGCTCCACTTTTTCTGTAACACCCTCACTCGACCCCTTTGCCTCTTCCCGCTCTCCTTAACTTGGCTTTTCTATTTGACCTAGTTTTTCCCCTCTGTTGCTTCATGCTTAATAAATACTGCTGTTTCACCCAAGGAACACGAAGGGAGAAAGAAAAGGGGGGGAGGGAGGGAGAGGGGCCACACTAATAAAACCCAGAGCAATTTAGAAGATAATTATTCAGTTTCCTCGGAGGTTACAACATCAAGTTTTGTCTCTTCTTTAAAACGCTCTGAGGAAACGTAATTCTGTAGTTCCTTGTGAGATTTCCTCCAGATTGCACGACTATTGGTTTTCACATCCAGCAATGTCATCAGAAGTCGCATTTCCTCTGTTTGTTGGAAATTCAATCATTTGATGAATGGGCTTTGCGCCAAAACAGAGTTTTGTGGGTCAGCAGTAGAAAAGAAAAGATGCACGTCCACACTTCGGCCTCTCCCCTCGTTTGTGTATACTTGTACCTCCTCTCCAGAAATAGCTGTGTGTGTAGCTTGTAAACTTTGACCCTCAAACCCAGAGTTCAAACAGTCATGACCCAGTAATGTTCCAGGAGTGACTCACAGCTGAGACAGAGGCACCAAGCAGATGTCTGAGCTCTTTTAACAAGAATTCTTGTTTACCCCATAAAGCAAAGATCTATTCATACGTAATTGTTAGTTCTCAGAATGTGTGGCCATTTTTCAGAGCTATGGGGAGCATAATGCTCTGCTATGTACACTGAAGGCAGCAGTGGACATTTCTGTGAAAATAATTGCACTATAAATTATTAGAGTTGACAACAGTGCGATGTGCTTTCTTCCTGTGTTATTTCATCTGCATGGTTAGCACTGCCCCCTCACCAAGAGAAAGCTATTTGAATATTTTGTCTGCGTCTTTGGGTGTACTTTTGTTGCTTCTCCATGGTCTGTGTACATCAGGGGTGTCCAATCCTGGTCCTCAAGGGCCACAATCCTGCATGCTTTAGATGTTTCCCTCTTCCAACACACCTGATTCAAATGATCAGCTCATCATCAAGCTCCCCAGAAGCCTGATAACGATCCTGATCATTTGAATCAGGTGTGTTGGAAGAGGGAAGCATCTAAAACATGCAGGATTGTGGCCCTTGAGGACCAGGATTGGACACCCCTGATGTACATCTTGCTTTTGACAGGTGATGTTTGATCTTTTGAATCTTGAAACGTAATTAAGCTCCACTCCAGGTTGCTATGTCTTACAAAGTGCTTTTTTAAACTTGTTTCAAGGCACAGTAACTGGTCTAAAGTTGTAATATATAAATCTATAACAAGCTAGATGTTCAGATCCTTGTTTCTCGGCAGACTTGACTTTCTGAAATGTAGTTTTTATCTCATTTTATATAAAATACCTTTTTGCTAGTTTGCCAGTTGGTAGCACTGTTGCCTCGGTTCGCATCCTGGTGGGGGCACTGGGATCTCTCTGTGTGGAGTTTGCATGTTCTCCCCGTGCTGCATGAGCTCTCTCCAGGTTCTCCGGCTTCCTCCCACAAGTCCAATAACATGTTGAGGTTAATTGGTGATTCTAAATTGTCCGTAGATGTGAATGTGAGTGTGCTTGGTTGTCTGTCTCTAAGTGTAGCCCTATGATAGACTGGCAACCTGTCCAGGGTGTCCCCTGCCTTCACCCTAAGTCAGCTGGGATAGACTCCAGCCCCCCTGCGACCCTAGTGAGGATTAAGCAGTGTATAGATAATGGATGGATGGATAGTGCAGGTAGCATTTTCAGTGGGGCCTGAGTTTTTATTTTAATTACAAGGTCTTGTTTTAATAATTTTGACTCTCTAATTGACAGGTTGTTTACTACATGTTTTTTGTTAGAAGATCATCATCAATGTATGAAAGTGTTCTATGTTTAATTCGTATATACTACTTCTGATTATGTGTGGATACAAAACCATGTCTTTCCTTGCTTTCTTTTTGCTTTATGTCTGTGTACTTGGCCCCTGTGGTTGTATGGCACTTACATAAAATAATCCTTTTTCTGTGTGCATTTCTTTTCTAGTCTCCAGTGCTGTGGCTTGAAGGTCGGGGAGGCTCCATCGTCTGCGGTGCCCCAACCCCAAGAGGTGTGTGGGTCACCAGGCGACCGAGAGAGGAGGGGCACTGCTGTGTCCATCAAACCCCCCCTCTCCCCTCTACTCGGCCTGAGCGACAGCCCAGGTCCCCCTGACACCATGCTGACTCACAGGAGAACCACCACCACCAGCGACCCGCGAACTCCCAACATGGAGAACGGGATGTGTGGTAAGCTGAACCACAAGAGCCCAGCAGGAGCCAAGACTGCCAGCATCCGTGATAAGATATCCCAATGGGAAGGCAAAAAGGAGCCTGCCCCAATCACTCTTACAGGGACATGTCCGCTAAGTGCAACGCAGAAGGAAGTTGAGACAGTGAGGAAAAAGGAATCCAAAGCTTCAGAGGTCCAAAGGACAGATAGCAAGAGGTTTGTCAGCTGGGACAGACAAGACTCAGGGAAGGAGAATGCTGGAAAGCTGGGGGATTCTAGGCCTAAATCTCCAGAAGGCCTAACAAACAAAGACAGAGAAGTGATTCTAGAGAGGGGGTTTCGGGCTTCCAAGCCAACAGAACAACCCCAAGACAAGAAGTCAGTTTTAACTCACGTCAAGAAACTGGAGAAAGCAACAAAGGAGGTTCCTGACAGACCTTCACTGGCATTTCCAGGGAATTACTTCTGCCCTCCTTCAAAGGAGGAGCTGGAGGAAACAGAAAAGAGAGCCAATGAGCCCATTTTTGGGACTTTTGACATGGCACGACCAGGTGGCTCACGGAGGAGAAGGGAGGGAGATTTTGAGAACGTATACAGTGAGCCAGGTGCTCCATCTATAAACCCTCTACCTAAACCTCAAAGAACCTTCCAGCACCACACACCGCCCACTACCCCAACTTCAGGGCCTTGCCTGGGAAAAGGAAAGAGGAACTTGCCTCCTTTGCCCTCCATTCCTCCTCCACCTCTACCTACATGTCCACCCCCAGGAGTTTGCAGGAGACCTTGGAATGACAAAGCACGCGACAGTGGTAACAGGTAAGACATGGAGAGGAAAGAACAACAAATTTGAGTTTTAATCCTCTGTCCTGCAGCAGACATGCAAGCGAGACCTGGCATTAACACATGTCTTGGGTGATCTGGTCACAAGTGAACAGCTCTAATTACGCAGTATACACTTGGCATGAGATCATGTCTCCATGGGTATTGAGTGACCATTTGTAATTGATAAATTTCAGACAGTGTGGACAAACTTTGACATGACGCCACTGGTGCACAAATGAGTACATGCCTCCACTTACGCAGAGGACAACAGTTGGGTAGGCGGTCCTTCAATGTGAAGCAGAACACATGCTGCTAAAAGAATGTGGTCATGTAGACCAGACCACCTTTGAATGTGATCTGAGCAATTGGATACCAATGTGTCTCAAGTGTATTCATATTAATTCTTAGGACAGTCCACTTGTGATCAGATCGCCCATGTTAATGCCAGATGTGAACAGGGCCTAAGACCTTTACTGAAACTTTGCAATATACAGTATTTGCTGTAAGACATGGAAAGTAGAGGTCACCCAAGCTCCTCAACTCCAGGGCTAAAAATAAAACTATACAGTTTAAAGTTCTCTTGTGGAATCAGGATTAACCAGTGATTGTCCAGTGTACATATCCTTTAACCCTTCCCCCATTACCATCAGCCGAACACTGAGGTATACAACATCTCCCACATCTGCTGTAAATCAAAACCACCGGTGACCTCATTCTGTTTCTAAATATCCTACAAAATGAGCTCATTGGTTGGATCCAAGGAATGTACACATCAACTCAACTCATTCCTCCTTCCAAAACCCTACTGGAAGGAGAGAATAACATGAAGAGAGGTCTGAGTCATGTCAAAGAGGCATCGTACTGTTACAAGAAGTGTAGCCTTAAACAGTGAGTGTGCCTTGGCTGTCACAAATTAATTGCAGAGAGTTCATTTTGTCAAGTTCTAATTATTAAAGGTTTAAAGTTAAAAGCATGCATAATTATACAGTGCAACATCTGACCTAGAATCTAAAACACTTAATTGGCCACGAACAATGTCCAGTAAGCGTTTCAGATTCAGTTGTCAGTAGCACTTGAATTCAGATGGTTGCAATCAAATAAACAGGGCTCTGTAGGGAAACCAAAAAAATGTGAACTCTGCAGTATTGGAGCACATCTATTGTTCACTTTCTCCAGTGGTCTGAATTCTTGTTTGGAGCTTGTCTTGGATCTGTTACATTCCATACCATATGTGGAGGCCTCACTCTGCTCAAGTGTGCTGTGTCAAGCCCTTTGTTTAGTCAGGCTGTCTCCCTCTTTAGTGTCTTTTGCAGGGTGCATTTTTTGTCTATATGCCTACGTGTCAACAAATACACCAGGTTACCAGTTTATTAAATGCACTTAGCTTCATCCAGTGCTGAGCAGCATCTCTGCAATAAAGCCCACTTTCGTTATTATTTGCAATGCTTGGTTTTTGCTAAAACTGTGCCAAAGTTGTTGAGAAGTTCATCAACTTGCTTAATTTTATTTTATGCTTCAGAAACAATCCACAGTAGGTAATATCGTTAGCATGTATACAAGCCAGGTTCAGTGAAATGCAGAGTTTTCAAATGCAGTTTGAAAGTTAAAGTTAAAATGGGCAAAACAAGACAAAAGGCAAACATCTAGATAAGCAGATTCTAGCATAAGGAAAAATGTTGCAATGTTATATAAACTTTTACAATTGTAAGTCAGGGTAAAGAAAACATTTTTCACCATTTAATTCAGTTTGATCCAGCAAAGGTGGGATTAATTGCAGGGCTGTTGTGCTTCATTTAATGTACCAAGATGCACCAATAAAGTTGCAGCTTAGTTTAACTGTATGTGAATGCATGTGGGAATTTATACAACCGTGGATGTTCTTGTGCACTTTATTCTACTGGGCTGTAATCCCTGGCAATGATGAAACACAGATGTGGTCATTTTGATGTTGCAACTAGCAAATGGCAAGATCAGATCAGTTTTCCTATTTAACATATCAAATATTTTTAAAAGTATCAACATGACATGCATTTACTCAGGAGAAAAAGACTAAATCCTTTCTTCCTCTGCATCTTTGCATTGGGTGTGCAAATCTCTCAAGTCTTTTTGCTGCTCTGTCCACTAGGAAGTCCTATGAATTTGAGGATCTGCTACAGTCGTCCACAGAAAGCTGCCGGGTCGACTGGTACGCTCAATCCAGACTGGGATTAACACGCACTTTATCAGAAGAGAATGTCTACGAGGACATTATAGGTAAAGCTATGTATGCTGTGTAATTTATTTCTATTTGCAAAAAGTGAAAACGCATTCTGTAGGTTTTATTTTGTCCTATTTTCTATGCCCTTCATATGCTGTGTGACCCTTGAGTTTCCTTTCTCATATCAGTGTGTGTCACAGAGTTCAGCAACAGAGTTGATGAGGAGGACAAACTGTCTTTACTGTGCTCTGTTTTTTCTGCTTCAGTTTTAATTTAGAACCATGCTGCTCCACTTATTAAAAATTGTACATAGAAACCTGAACTGCGTTCCTACCTTATTGTCTGCAGTGTTATGCCAACCCCACCTAGAGCCCTTTTAATTTCATAACGTACAATACTGGCGTTGTGTGAGGTTGCACTGTAGCTGAGGTTGGCTACTGTGATTTTCAGTGCAGCAGGAGGCATGTGAATGGCTTACGGCCATGGCACATTACTGGCAAATGCGCTCAATGTGTCTTTGGTTTTCATCTGAGAGGCTGGTGTATAATGAGTGCTGCTTGCTGGCAACAATCAAATTAAGTTTAATTATACTCGAGTGATGCCACAGCTTATTTTGGATCCATTTATAGATTCCTGCTTTCATACAGTAGTATTGTTCAGTAAAATACTCAGACATTGTTCACCAAACACTAACCAGCATCCCATGGGTAAATCATCTCAGACTCACTATAGCTGTCTACTCAGAAAACAGCTCAGGGAGGCAGAGATATACATAGTGTAGACAGTGATGAATTGTTGTCACGGCCTCAAAGTCTTGCCTTCAACCTCTACCCGCAAACCTCTCATAAACACACTTTAAACACAATCCACATGCCTGTCAGTGTTTTTCAGACTGAGAGAACGGCAACTGTCATCAGTACATGCATTCAGACTGATGCAAACTCACGTGTGCATAGCTGACAGCACACACAAACACACCATAGAGATCAGTGTGACGGTCTCATCCGCCATTCAATGTAAAAAACAGCACACTGATCCCTTGTTTTCTTCAGAGAGAGTAGGAGCAAGGAACTGAACGTCCCTTTTTATTCGCCTACACCTACAGGTCACATCTGGCGGATGGATTGATAGAGCAGCGAGAGATTCAGACAGAGACAAAAGAGGCACAGGTTTTTAGAAAACTACCTTGCTTCTTAAATGCAGGGGAGGACTGGTGGCTACATTTAGCGTTAGCTGTGCAAAAAATCTCATCACAGTAAAATATGAGCGAGCTGCTACTTCTGGTAGCTCTCTGCACATCTGGAGTAAGAATCATCTGGCAAAACAAACATGACTGACATGGAAAGAATACTTATCTGTTCTCAGGAAAAAGCAGTTTATTGAGGTTGTTATGCAACCCAAGTGACAGCGATTTCTTGGTTTTAAAAAAAGTTTTTTTTTTTTCTTTTGAAGATCCTCCATCCAAGGAGAACCCCTATGAAGATATAGAGCTGGAGAGAAGTTGTTTGGGAAGCAAATGTGTTTCACCTGCCTCCTCGTCTCCTGTCCCCGACACACCAACTAAGGTACCTGATCACAGTACATCCGAATAACAACAATTAGATTCCGCAGAATAAGTTCGATACTACAGCAACTCCATAAAATGCCTGTTTCCACCAGCTCTCCTGCAAGCCTGGATTCTTCAGACAAAATTCAGAACGAAGAAGCTTCCGGGTGCCGGAGCTACGCAAGACCAGCAGAGACACTGGCATGTCCTCACCTTCCCGTATCAGCCCCCCTTCAACACCCAGCAGCCCTGACGACACCCCCTGTCTCTCCGGAGACCCTTACAATCGCAGACGGAGGAAAATCCCCAAGGTATGGAAGTCTGAGAGGCCTCTTGCAGAACTCATGCTTGGTGATTTATGGTCCAACACGCTGCTCAGGGGAGGTTCAGAGCTGGTCCACTCATGCTGCTGTCTGGGGATGAGTAAGGCAGAGGAAAATTTCTGACTGATATTTCCTGTGAGAAGTGTGCCGAAAGGAAGGCCTCACTGAAACCGTATTGAAATTATCTTGGTAGAGGCTGGGAAGATTTTGTTTATTAGCTTAAAGACTTAAAGTTAGACATTTCTTTTTCCCTTAACTCCTCCAGATGGTGGTGAAAATCAATGGCATCTTCGAGGCGCGGAGAGGGAAGAAACGCATGAAGAGGGTTTCTCAGTCTACTGAGTCCAGCTCAGGGAGAGGTGAGGCTTCGAGTATAACAGCTGGCCATGAACAGGACTGCTGTTTTTATTTCTTTACCTTCACACCTTAGCTTGTAAAAGATCACGTAAAACCTCTGCAATGCTTGCATCAAGGAGGTTGTGCTTTTGTTTGTGTTTGTTTATGTGTTATTAGCAGGATACCTCAAGCACTTGTTTATTGATTTCAGTAAAATGTTGTGAAATTTGGCCAAGGCAGTTTAGATTATGGCGTAAAAGCAGATCCAGGTGTAGATCCTAGTTTGGTTCCAGAAATTTTCTTTACTTAAGAAGGCTTTCTTAACATTGCAGGATAATCTTTGTCTAACTAAGACATTAATTCTATGACTGTCTGACAGTGTGTAATTTTTAATGCAAATCTTGACAGAAAACCTTGTTAATTCCCAGAGGAGAAACTAGTTTGGTCTTCCTTCACATTTAAAAGACATACAAATCAGGCAATCATATGAAGACCCTACTGTGCAATATTTACACACATTTCTAGTTTATTATTTTTAATAAAAACAGTAAACCCTGAGAGAATCTAATGTGTTTTTAGTCAAGTTGATTATTTGGTCATGACCAAAAAATTAACAAAATGATAAAGGTAATGATAAGTTTCGAAAGTTGCCACTCTTTTACTGCTTTCTTTATCAGTGTTATTATTATTTTACAAATACATTCCTATTTTTAAAGCTCCTCAAAAAAATGTTTATTTGTTCTTTGTTTTATCACACGTAAGCTGAAGTCCTATATTTTCATCAGTGCCGTCAGCACTCTACACACTGCAGACGCTTTTCCTCATGATTTCTTTTCTATGACACTCAGTTTGACCAGAAAGATTTCTCAGGTGAACTGCAAGTTCATGCATTCTCAGAACTTCATCACATGCATTCCCGTAGCATCATGTGCAAGGCTACATTTTTGTTTCAGAGGACTGTGTGTTTTTGTGTGTTAGTGGCTATGGCTGGAATGAAAGCAATGAGAGCGAATCCCACGTGCCCCGAGTTTCCTGTGATTGTTTTTTGCAGTCTCGTCACACTCTGCTGTCTCTTTCGCTCTTTCTTCTTCTTCATTTAGTGACAGATGAGAACAGTGAGTCGGAAAGTGACACAGAGGAGAAATTGAAAGGTAAGAACGCAAAAGAAATACTCAAAAACACACATACACATTGGCTACATAGCGGGACAAGTATAAAATAGTTTCCTATCCAAGAACAATTCGCTCATCAGCTGACTTATGTCTAAGTTTTCTTTTTCTCCATTGTGTTTCTAACATCTGAATTATACGCAGGTGGAACTACAGATTGCTTTACTGTACATTGTGACCTTACATATTTGCCATATTCGCATGTGTATGTGTGAGACATGGATGTATTTACATGAAATTTGTCTTCTGTGTTTGTCTTCTCAGCTCACAGCCAGCGACTCGTGTCAGTCCAGTCCATGCTGAGGCAGGCAGGGCGGTACCGGACCTTGGAGAGGGATTTGATGGAGTTGCAGGAGAGGAAGCTCTTTGAGTATTTTATAGTTGTTGCGCTCCACAAGACCAAGGCCGGAGTTCCGTACCTGCCAGAGGTCACACAGCAGTTCCCTCTGAAGGTAAAAGAGGATAGAAAAATTACTGAAGCAGAATAAGAGATGGAACATTATTTATTTATAAATATACTGTAGGATATTGCTGGAAAGGAAACAGCATGTTAATTTTTTTAGGAATAGATGTCTGTCCTAGTGTCAGTTTTAAAAACACAATTTTTTTCTTTAGAACTGTACAAAGAAAATAAAATAAACTGAAGTTTCATCAATGGAAATTCCAAGGATAAAAACAGTGATTGTATTTGTTGTATTATAATGTTGTAGGCGTACAACTCAGTGTGATGTAAAACATCTGGACTTCCAATTGTCTTCTTATCTTGTTGAAGCCATTTGTTCTTATCTTTCTTACTATACGTAGTAACAGTACAGGTTTAGCATATTTTCTGATTACAAAGAGGTCCACAGAAATCTAAAACTAGATGAGAGACTAGAGACTAGATGATAGCAACATAAAAACAGTTATTTATTTTCGCATCGTGTCCAACGTGTAGGTGTTTATCTTAGTTCCTTATTAGTGTTATATCAATCTAATCTGAAGTCTGTGTTTATGAAACTAAGACTTTGATGGTTTGATCCTTCTTGCAGTGTTTTATATACAAGCATATAATTCTTGACACGTGTTCTTGTCTCTGTCATTCAGCTTGAGAGGAGCTTTAAGTTCATGCGGGAGACCGAGGACCAGCTGAAGGTCATCCCACAGTTCTGTTTCCCTGACGCCAAAGACTGGGCGCCTGTCGACAACTTCCCCAGGTCAGTCCAAGTCTGACTGCTGCCATGGCACACAAGAGCAAAGTGAAACAAAACAGGGACGCAGGAATTTCCCCGTAGAGTGGTAATAGCTCAGCTGTTTTCCTTGTTAATAACCACTTGGTAGTGAGCAGCTAAAAGCCCCGGAGAAAATGACCTAATGGCTCGTAGAGATGACTGCTCTTTCTTTAACTACAAGGTGCTGAAAATGACATATTCATACAAGGAGAAATGATGGATTTAGCCATTTACACCTGACTTGTTATTACAAAATCACCTCTCTTTGTATTCTCTTTGAAATGGGCTGTGTTAACCCAATGCCTCCTCTCAACGTTGACATTGTTCCGAGAAGTGATGATGTGTGCCTTGATGGTGATGGCTAATAATTACCTGGAAGCAAATGTCTGATGGGGGAGGGGGCACAGAACACACACCTGGCCGACACAATCCCTGCTGAGAAGGTCATCACAGTCAATGAGTACCTGTCAGGTAGAGCTTACCGGGTTTTGTGTGGGTATTTCCAGAGTAAGCCTGTCCTGAGGGACCTTCTTGTGAAGTACAGAGTTAGGTTTTGTTAGCAAAAATCAAGTCCAGAAAAGTTTTTTTTTTTGTATGATTTTAACCTTTTTAAATAGTTTCCAGTTTGTCTTAATGACCTTATTCTCTCTCCCCAGTGAGACATTCTCATTTGTTTTGACTGGTGAAGACGGCAGCAGGCGGTTTGGCTACTGTCGGCGTTTACTGGTATGTTGTAAAAATGCTTCACTAGCCTCATCAAATTCATTTTAATAAAGCTAATCCCTCTTCATAGATTTGTTCTTCCAGTGTCTTCTAGTTCTCTTACCCCTCTTACATGACTCTTAAATTTGGTGTAATACTATTCAGATTTTTTTTCCTGAATGTACCTGCAAAGTCTCTGCAAAACAAAGGCTTTGATTTGCCCCACTGCTCTAATCCTCTACTTGTTCTTGGGTGAGCAGTCTTGTGCTCTGAAGCTGACTGTCTTTTCTGTCTGGCTGTTCACAGCCCAGTGGTAAAGGACGAAGGCTCCCCGAGGTCTACTGTATCGTCAGCCGCCTGGGATGCTTCGACCTCTTCTCCAAGGTAGATATAGTGACTTAAGCATTACTCACAAATGAACAAACTATATCCAGATCCATGAGTTGCATTTAATTGCAATTACATGCTCAGAACTGCGTTTGTTACAAAACTCTTACATACAAACTCACCCCCACAAAAAAAAGTACCACCCTCGGCGCCCACAGAACCCCACCCACCCTCTGCCCAGTCCGCTTTCCCACAGAGCCTTGTAATGCTGGCTGCAGTCCAACGACACATATGAAATGCAGCTGATGTGGTTGCCGCAGTGGAATAGGTTCCCTGTAATGAGCCTTAGATTTATCTACTTGTATAAACGTCTGAGCTGCGTACATATGCAATTGCTAAAGTTAAGTATGTAAGGGTGCACACATGTTCATAAAAGGGTTTTCTGAATATGTTTCTTCTGTATCAGATCAGCTGCACAATGTTTAATACTACACAGATGAGTGTGGTAGGTTTGTAGGGGAGGACACATCATTGATTCAGGCTGTTATTTGTTTGTTCTACTGACATTTTACCATGTTGGGCTGTCCACACTGCATCATGGCGATAATGAATAAGTTTGGGATAATAATATCCAATGTGGTTGACCAAAATCAAAGGAGGCGTGATAGGGAGTTAGCTCACCCTTCATTACTTTATGATGGAACATGAATCCGCTGCCATTTTAACTGTTTGTTTACAGTAAGAATTGACTGTGATCACAATGAGACTTTTACCTGATTAAATAAAGGAAAACATGGAGAAAGGAATTCAGTCATAACGGTTTACACTTGCATTGACATATATATCTATAAATCACATTTCCTCATCTTAAATACAGAAGCAACATCATTCTAAATTTGGTTTCTGTATAAGTACTTTAACTTTTGTACTTTAAATGTGTTTTGATGCTTATACTTTTTCATTTTTGCTTTATTAAAATGTTGAATACAAAATGTTGCCTCTAACAGAGTACGACAAAGTATATAATGCTTCTTTTTCAAATACTTTTTCCGCTAAATAGGAGTGGACAGCATCATCTTTGGATAAGCTAGTATTTAAAATACCTGCCATGTTAAAGTAGTTCATTGTATTTATTAAGGCTTTATATATTGCATGTTACACACTGTCATATTGCTTAGTTAAAAATATTGAAATCAAAGAAAATGTTCCTTCTACTGATTCAGAAATTGCATTTTAGGTGGAGTTCTCTGTGTGGAGCAGAAAGATCAAGTACCAACACATGGCCTACAGTATACATATTTCTCATTTCCAGAATTTAAATTACAGGCTGTCCTTTTCTGCCTTTTCCAGATCCTGGATGAAGTGGAAAAGAGGAGGGCTATCTCCCCAGCTCTGGTGCAGCCTTTTATGAGAGGCATCATGGAGGCTCCCTTCCCTGCTCCAGGAAGGACTATCACTGTTAAAAACTTCCTACCTGGCTCAGGGACAGAGGTGAGGTGATGTGGTGTCACTGTAAAAAACAAGATTTGCACAATTACTCTCTTATCCGATTCTTGGAGGCAAAACCCATTTGTACAGTGCAATAAATAATCACATAAGTGTCTCTGTTTGCACCCGTGCATCATGTACATTGCTATCTGGACGTCTTTCCCTTTTTTGTTTACCCCACCTCTCACTTTACCTCCTTCTTTCCTACAGGTGATAGAGCTGTGTCGACCGTCAGATTCCCGCCTGGAACACGTGGACTTTGAATGTCTCTTCTCTTCTTTGAATCTACGTCTCCTGCTCCGGGTTTTTGCCTCTCTGCTGCTGGAGCGCAGAGTCATCTTCACTGCCGACAAACTCAGGTTGGCTCCAGCAAGACATTGTTGCACAGCATGGTGGCGGTTAGTTTGATTTCCGAGCCAAAGATCACATGTTCAGCCCTTGCGACAAGCTTCAGTTCTTGGACGGGTGGAGTCATTACGGTATTTTAATTAATGTGGTTAATAAATCTTTGCTATTAAAATTAATGAAGGCGGGGTAATGATGGTGAAAAGAGTAAACAGTTTGGAGGATATGACAGAGAGACCTCAAGTCGACAAGCAGTCTAAGGAAAAGAAGATCCCAACCGAGTGTGAAAGGAAGGAATGCTGTTGTGTTATACAGTCGCTTGGGGAACAATCAGTTCTCTGGAAAACTGTCATGGATGCCAGATAGAAGGAGTTAGGCTTTAAAGTATGACTGCAGAGAGAACACGTGTGCACACTGACGTCATCACACAGACACAGTTCACTCAAACCTTTAACTCTTAAGCCATTACCACAGTGGTCAGTCCCTGCAAAAGGTATTTCTTTAACTGTTCTGGGGCACCTTTTTTCAACATGCAGTATCATCAGTAGAAACAGTCCCTTCAAGAAACAGCCTGAGGGTTTAGGATGTATAAATACAACACAGTATGTACTTCTCAGAGCCATACTTCAAGTGTTGACTATACCTTCCCTTTCAAATGCATGTAACATGGTTTAAATTTGGACGCATTTCTCACTAGAGGTCTTAAGCAGAGTACTTGCACTTTCTACCATTCAGTGGAAATTTGGCCTCGTTAATCTTTTTTTTTTTTTTTTTTAAATGAATTAACTGAGAGCAGATGCACACCCGCGAGAGATTAAGTTAACAGCGTGAGTGAGTGTGTCTGCTGCCGCTGTGTAGTTTTTTTTTTATAGGTGTTACATCATGCTCCACCAAAACATTCCTGTCAGGGTGACTGTGGGTTTGTTGGAGCAAATACAAATTAGCTTTTCGCATTATGTTCCACAATAATAAATGACTGGCAGAACAAGTTATCTTTGGAGGAGCACACTAGCACCATCTTGTGGCAGAAACTAGTTTTGTATTTTAGATTTTGATAGAGCCTTCTTTTTGGGGTATTGTTTGCATTTTGTATGTTTTTTTTGTATTTTTCTGCTCATCTGAATAGCATTGAGATATTATTATGGAAGTTTATTTATCCTTCTCCATTACATTTAAAAGTTTAAAACGTTCATTTCTGACCTTAGAAACAAAAGTTTGCCTTTTAGTGTTGCTTTTGTTTGTGTCTCCATTAGATTAAGTTTGTATCTTAGCTCTCCTTAAGAGAACACAACTTTTTATCCATGTTTACCTAAATACTGAGATTGAAAACTAATTAAAAGAATACTAATGTTAAAGGTAAAGAAAGAATTTACAGACAGTGATAGGTTTGACTGCTAATTAGGCGTTGGGTCGTGGTGATATTAATTCTTCAAATAATAATAAAGTCAGTTATTAGTTTACAGGTGTGATATGTAATTTAATTAAGATTATTTTTCTATCACATCACATATCTTATTTTTTTGTTTTTGTTTTTGTCTTTCCACAGCACGTTGTCTCAGTGTTGTCATGCAGTAGTGGCTCTACTTTATCCCTTCACCTGGCAGCATACGTACATCCCTGTCCTCCCACCATCCATGTTGGATATCGTCTGCACCCCAACTCCCTTTATAGTCGGCCTCCTCTCCAGCTCTCTACCTCGACTCAAAGAGCTGCCCATTGAAGAGGTAAGACAACTTTTTTTGTTGTTTTGTTTTGTTTTGGGATATAATGCTTGCGGTGCCTTTGATTCTGGGCATTTCCTCTGCTGAACAATAGTTCCAGGAAATGACATCCCTCTCCCTCTGCTCAGGTTCTGGTGGTCGACCTCGGCAACAGCCGCTTCCTACGACAGGTAAACACTATAGAAACATAAATAGCACCATGCAAATCAGTCTGTTCTCACAGTTTTTATCATCTAGCTCCATTACACGTGTAGTGATTCTACCAGATGTTTTGTGGATACAATATGTAAATTCACAGCAGTATGTGTTTTTTTTCCTTTTCCACAGCTGGATGATGAAGACTCCATTCTTCCTCACAAGCTGCAGGCGGCTCTCGAGCATGTTCTTGACAAGAGGAGGGAGTTGGCCTGTGAGAAAGGAGATCTGCCCAATGGTGACTCGGCACACTTACTATTGGTTCTATTGTGATGCATTTCTGTATCTCTGATTTTAGTAGAGACACCGAATATACTGAAGATAGTGATGTAGATTAGTCTGTGGTTAGCACTCATAAAGAAATGAGTTTCAGGTAATTTAGCTCACCTAATCCTACACTAATTATAATTGCGTTCTCCAAAATAACACATTTTGTTCGCTGTTTGAGTTGTCTTAAAGCTCAGGTTTAGGTGAAATCGAAGCATTCTTACCATTCTTGGGTTTGTCAGAGTTGTACAAACACAACTTCTTGCCTTTTATTTAGTGTAACTTTTCCTTTATGACCAAACAGATCCCTAATGTTAGCTGTCAAATGCTTTTCGTATCAAATAAATTTGAGGCACTCGAAGCAGACTTATCATACTGTAATTTGATCATAGTTTTGTGGTACATCCAAAGCAAAGTTTCCATGGAAACTTTCCAGAGCAATTTTATTATTTTCCGGCACTATTGTGTGTAACTGGATAGCTACATTCTTGTATTTCAAGTTTTTCAGGCTTTGTCCCAAATAATGAGCCTTCACTAAAGCACCCTTACACCATTTTAAAGGGGCATTAGAGCGTGATGAAACTCATAACAGAAATGTAGTTGTTAAAATGTGGCACCACAAAAGCAATGGAGCTGTTCGCTAGTGCGACAACACATCACTACTTGCCTGGTGTTGTCATAAACACAGAAAACCTTAAACTACCTTCCGTAAGTGTTCAGTGTAACCCTATCGCTATGCTTACATTACTGCAGTTATATAACCATGAGGAGGTTTACTTCATACATACACCCTTGGGTCAGAACTCATTACGAGGCTACCTATACATGGGGCGTTGCACAACACATGAACTAATGCATTTTAATGAAAACAAATGTAACAGGTATGACATGTGTCACATTATTAGTTATATATTTAAGTAGTAAATATATTTTGCAAACTCCCGGACCTGTGGTAGAAAAAGACAGCCTCCTCTTGGGGAGGATACATACACAGAACAGCCTCCAATCCCTTGATCCTTGAGTTGTGGCTGTAACTGGCCTAGTGAGGCAGTAATATCCTGCAGTGCAAAACCACGTCATGTGATTCTTTTGGCTACAAAAGAACACTTTCAGTCTAAAAAAAATATCAAAAATGTTTTTTTATGTGTAAAAAAGTATGATTTATGAGATTGGAGGATACTTAGTGAGTAGGGAGTTTATTTTCCTACATTCTGAGTACAAAGGTTTGATTGGAAAAACGTTTGCCAGACAATGATTGAGTCAGTGATACTGATCCCAATGTATCGATCATTCTGTCATACAGAGCAGTAAATATCAAGCCATTTAAGCTTTTCTGTTTCACTTACTTTTAGCCCTCTTTTTCTGTTTTTTTCTCTCCTGTATGTCCTCCCAGACTCCAGCTCCCTCAGCACAGTGGTGTCGGAGGCCTTCGTCCGTTTCTTCGTGGAGATGGTGGGTCATTACTCCCTCTTCATGGGCGGAACAGAGCGGGACGACGAGTCTGTCTCTTCCCCCACCTTGCCCAGCCCTTCCTCCTCCTCCTTTCAGCGTGAGGCCTTTCGCAAAGCGGTCACTTCTAAGAGCTTGAGAAGGTTTCTGGAGGTGTTCATGGAGACCCAGATGTTTACCGGCTTCATCCAGGAGAGGGAGCTGCGCAGGCAAGGCCTCAGAGGTACTGAGATTTGATTCGTTTTACAGGAAAGTTAAGAATCTTTAAAGTAGAAATACTAGCAGCTACACCTTCTGCGTGATTCAAAAATTGGTTTCTACTTTTTAGGAATGTCGATCTCTTTTCTAGATAATAGCGAGTTTCTAGGAAGTCCTTAGACCTAGAAGAACTGCTACACAGAACACGTGTTGATTTATTTAGCTGTTCTTCAGTATCTTCTAACAGTTTTGCATCTCTGGAGCATTTAACCTTGTCACATGGTTTTATTCAGCAGATGAACTTTGTTTACATTAGCTGTTGTGGAACTTTTAATAGTCATTATTGAGAAAACGTTTACTCTGAGATCTTTTTGTACCAGAAGTTGTGAAATTGTTCAAACATATGGAAGGTAAACTCTGCCCATATGGGCTATGTGATCCAATCAAAAGCTCCAGAACAAGTGGGCAAATCAAGTTTTATCTCCTACTGTTTCCAAAGTCAAGAATTAAATGTAAAGCTCAGTGATGTAGTTTTTTGGTATAATTTACTCTGGTTTGCTTTGAACATGAGATTTCTATATAAATGAAACTTGCTGGAATAAATAAGTTGAAGTTAAATGTTGCATAGCATGACAATCCATAAATATCTACTCATTACGCATTAGGTAATGGTTAGTCCAGTGGAGGGCAGAAACGCCTTTAAAACATCTGACTTCACTAATTAACTCATTATTTTGTCTCCAGGCCTCTTTGAAGTGAGAGCACAAGAGTATCTGGACTCACTGCCTGGGAGCGAGCAAAGAGGGGTCAACAAGTTCCTCAAAGGCTTAGGTGCGATTTATTTTACATCCTCAGTCAATCAGCTGATCTCTTGAATTAATCAACTCTACTTTAAAACTTTCCAGTTATTGGGGGGTGTTGTCTCTGTTAAACTTGTCTTGATGTACACCTGTTGCCTTTTCCAGGAAACAAGATGAAATTCCTTTCCAAGAAATGAGACTTGGAGTCAAGCTGTCGTCATTGAAAGCCGGGGAAAAGAAAAAGGTGACACACTCCCTGGACGTGGGAAACACACAGACGGAGATGTGTCATTAGCCCAGAACAAAGGGACACCCCTGAAGTGAACTGGACGTATAGTTTGCGAACATGAGGGAATCTGGGGAAGGTTAGGGTTTCGCTTTCAGCTTCATTAGCCAGTCATTCCATTAGCTTGGACCAAAACTCCCCACCAGCATGATAAAGCAATGTCTAACAGTGTTTAGTGTCACGCTCTAAATGTTTTACAGGTTACAGTCAGTCCTTACAGTGTTTTACTGAATAGCACAGCACAGTGTAAATGTTTTAGGAACAGTGTTCTCGATCACTAACTTCGCCTGTAAACCTGTAAGGAGGAGCGTCACTGAAGCTTCAGTTTGTACAATCCTATACATTCCAAGTATTTTCTATAGAAGCTTTTATAAATACAATAGCACAACTTCTTTGTCAACAGGAGGCTTTTAAGTTAATTTATATTCTTTTTCTAGACAAACTTAATCTCTCTCTTTTTTTTATTTCCTTCAAATGAGTGCAAAAGAACCTCCTGTAGTTTGTAATACGCTTTATTTAACAGAGTCTAGTCCAGACTGTTTGTAGACCACTTTGGGTTGTCGGGTATATGTACCACTGTTTTAAGTAAATGTTCTTTTATTGGAAAAGGAATCAGCGCCGAGACTGAGGAAAATGTATGGATGGGAAGGAAATCAATGTGAATCACTTGGGTTTCAGTAGCGGATGTGGGACTAGAACTGAAGAATGATGTGTATCTTAGGCCAATCAGTATCGATGTGTTTCACAAAAACAACTAGGGCTGCCTTCAGCATGATTGAGAATGCAATGAAACTTCATAAATAAAGTGATTTGATTTAGACAAATGACTCCTCCTTCTTTCAGCCAATATTACATATTCCAGTGTTTGAGCTACTACATGAATTCAATACATCATTTTAAATTTTAAATGTGATATCACTTTTAGCAAACATAAAGTTGGAAGGTGGGTGGGAATACCACATGACCAGAATTTCAATCTCTACCATTCACGTCATAAAACAGTGGAATCTATGGAAGTAGTGTTTTTTAGATTAGGCATGACTACATATATAGGAATAGGTTTGGTGTTGCTGAAGTTAGGGTAACAACTTTATGGAAGCATAGTCTAAAAAATTTTTGACCCTTAAGTCCGTCCTTACTGGTAAAAGTAACTAGTGGGGGTGGGAAAAAACCATTAAACTCACAATATGAAGCAACAACACCTTTAAGTTGGAGCAACAGATTAAAAGAAAGAGAACAAACCCACAAATGCAACAAACTGGATCTTAAGATTTAATGAATACAATAAAGTGGTGGAGATCTCAACACAGAAAAAGAAAATATTGGATGGACAATGTGGTAACTGATCATTTATTAATATCAGATTGCATTTGGTGTTTGCATTGCACCTGGTTTTACATTCACTTGGCTTTCTGTGTTTTATAAATCTGCAAGACAAAATTTGAGCCATGACTCTCAACAATAATTAAAATAAACTGAATAATTGCTTAGACAATATGTAATTGGAATAAAATCCGACATTACAACATCATCCATATATATTTTTAAAAAATGATAATGTTTGTGGTGTCAGATTTTGAATTAAACCAACACTTTGCAATACCCTCAACACCCAGCGGGCGGCTCTGTCACCCAGAACATGTTGTCTTGCACATGTTGCCGAGTGCGAAGTTCAGAATTACATCTGAGACAATTATGCCTCCAGACCTTTAATGACTTACACAACCTGCCCAGGTCCAACAACATTATTGCCTTTGTCTGCTCATGTGCGGAAAGATAGGGAAAAAATGGAAGTGAAAAGTAAGAGGTTACTGGTGGCACGCTACCAAAATGTTTTACAAATCTTTATTTTGTGTAAGTTTATTAAGTTTTTCGAAAAAGAAAGAGAAGCATTACAGTGACAACATTTATATTTATTAAAACACCTGAGAAACGGCCACACGGATGGACAACTGGGCAAGATTCCCTCCTAAAACTGGTTTAGGGGACCTGTTAATGCCACTTAATTAAGATAAAAAAAAAAGTCACATGTATTGGTTTTTGACCAACCTTATAGGTTACAAACATTGTTTTTTTTAATGAATTATATTGACATATTAAAATGGGAAATTAAACCAACTTAACATTGAGTGTAATTTAAACCAAAACTTTAATTGATTTTTTTTTTATCAAGTTGTAAATAAATTAAATTGACGTGATATCAAGTCCTGAAAAACTTAAAACCGTGTTTATACAACCAATTATTAAACAACTGGTAACTGAAAATATAATCGATTGAAGAGGAAAAACAATATGGATCATGGGTTGAACATAGTTTCATTTGAACAGAAACCAAGAAGACTGAAGCAAACTGTTGCATATTTTTTGTTGTTGTTGAGCCTAAACATTAAACTTGTAGCTTTCCAGCATATTGAATATTATCTGTTTAACTTACTATGACGTGATTTATTTCTTTAACAAACTGCAAACTTAATAGCAAAGTGTGCTCAGATAAACTGGTATAATTAAGACAGATTAAATATAAACAGCTATGATTCAACAAGGCCTTTTTATTGAAAGGCAGACAAATAGACTTTATAATGTGCCTTTTACAAATTCAGTGTGTGGGTCAAAGTTCTATAGTTGTAGATACACTTTAATAAACTTCTTTACTATTAGAAACAAGACTAAAAATGTCACTCTGATGTACTTTTGTTGTAACTTGAGTGCTCATATGATCCTGTTTGTCCCTCTTCCTCAGCACTGTGCTGTTTTTTTTTTATTCCTGATGTGATTTCCTTTGAACCCCCCTCTCTTTCCTTTCCTCTCCAGAGCCCCCCTCCTCCTCCCCCCTGTCTCCTTCCCTCCCTCCTTCCCTCCTCTCCTCTCCTCTCCTCCTCCTCCTCGTCGTCATTACGTGTTGACCGGTCAGACCTCCTCTCCCCTCCTCTGTCTCCCCCCCTCCTTCCCTCCCTTGCTCTTTTTCTCGGGCTTTTTCCAGGCTTCATGTCATACCACGGCTAATTCCTGAAATTCCTGCCCTCCTCTCGCTTCAAACAAGCGGCTCCAGGAAGGAGACGAGGCAGCAGAAAACAAACAAAGAAAGAAGAAAAAAAAAAAAAAGAAGAAAGAAATAACAACCCTACGGAGTCACTCTTCATTTAAAAATACTATTAAAACAAATTAAATTCAGCCGTACCTGCCTGCCTCCGCGCCTGCCAACAGAGTTCCTCCAGGTAAGCTAGCAAGTGTTTTAAAGTGTCGTCCAGATATTAACCTGCGCCGTCTGTCAACTTCCAGTCTGTTGAGTAACGTGGATGTGAAGTCAGTATTTCGCCGCCTTCTCTTTGAGTCACTTCTGTCGGAGATAACATTCCTCAAATGTCTCGCATTTCTTCGCTCAAATTCCTACATTTTTGCTTTTAACTCCAGCGGTGCGCTCAGCGGAGCTCCAGCCGGAGCCCCCCTCTCCTCTCTCTCTGGGTTTTTTACGCCGGGATAACGTCACTGCCGAGCGGTCAAACATTAGCGCCCGTCCGGGTAAAACTTTTACACCGGGATCATTCAAACCGTGTATTTATTAACTCGCAGGATTAATCCAGAGTTTATTCCCCCACCTCTCCTCCTCTGTCAACAAGTGTGAGTAGACTGGAAGTGGTCTGACACAGTGGATGTGTTTTTTTTCTTAATCATTTAATTGTTTTTGTTTTATGTGATTTAATAATAATGCAGGATGTCATGAGAGGAGAAGGAAAGATGCTTAAACCAGTGTTCAATGACGTAAAGTGAAAATATTAGCTGCAAAATAAAAGTACTCATTCTATTTATATCAGATCAGATTAGTAGATTACATTCAACTTTATTTTCATTACAATGCAAATAGACAACTTAATGCAGTTTAGCATCTAACCAGTAGTGAAAAAGTAAAAGTGCAGTACAATGATCACGTCCAAGTGGAAAAAGGGGAAAACATCATAAAGAGTGTACGAATGTCCAAAGTGTATAAGTAACATGTACAGTGTGTGGAGTGTGACTATGATTGATGCCTTCCTGTCTAACAAACTGGGTTCATGATGATTATTTTCTTGCTGTTTTATTTCATTTTCCGTTCTTTCCATCAGCTTGTATGTGCACCTGTCAGATCAACGCAGTGCAATGAAAAGCACATTTTCATCTAAAATCTTGTGAGGCAGAAGTATAAACCAGCATCAGGTAGAAGAAGCAGGACGTGTGTGGTAATGCTAAAGTAGGGCTGCAGCAAAATGAGATTTGTTGAATTAGTTAATTGGTCTTTAAAATGTCAGAAAATGGTGAGAAATGTTAGTCAGGGAACTGTCTCGTTTTGTCCTCAAGATAGCCAGTCGACTGTCAAGGAGGAGAAAAAACACCAGAAAATATTCACGTTTAAAAAGCTGTCTTATTTAGAAAAATGTATAAAATGCATTCAGATAGATTGATTTACTATTAAAACTGTTGCTCATTAATTTAATAGTTGACAGATTATCAGTTAATGGTTGCACCTCTCAAGTAAATTACATTTGTTTAATTTCTCTCACTGATATATGAACATTATCAGGACTTAAAGTGTTTAAAGTAATTCCTTATGCAAAGTGGTTGCTTCATAAACATTGTGTCATCATGCTACAGATAGTATGTTATTGAATGATATGTATTTGCGCATTAAGGTGTATGCCATATTTTTATCCTGTAACTAATTAAAATACAGTTCATTTCAGCTGTTCACTTGCATATGCACACCATTTTTTAGGCTGATTACATGATTTGTTTATGAACTCTTTACATGCAAAGTGACTGTAACTGAATAAAGTATAAATGGAAAAACCAAGTAAGGATCAAGCATCTTAGAATTGTACTTTGGTGCAATACAGAGGATGAATGTAATCGATTACTTTACTAGTATTATATCATTGCTGTACTCTACGACGTACTTTTGTTGTTAATTTGCAGTGATGTTGGGAGTTTATGGGGAATGGCCAGTGAAAATCGATTTGTAATTAAACTTTACTTAAATATTTCCATTTTGTGCCGCTATATGCACTGCATTTCAGAAAACAATTAGGTACTTTTTATTCAGCTTGACTTAGTTGACAGCTATCGCTCCAGGTTACTTTGCAGATTAAGATTTTACAAACAAACAGCATGTGGAGCAATTAGCTGTTAATTAGTATTTAACTACAGGTCAACCGACTGTATCTGTTTACACCATAATGGAGCAGCTACAGGAAATCAATCATATATTTATCTGAATACCGCAACTGAAAGTGAGATGTATGTGCTAAAGCAGCATGTGGTGTCTGGGAAATTACTTTGTCAGCTCTGATTCAGCCACATCTGTGAATGTTTGCCTAAAAGTGAGCATCATTTTAGAAGTGATTTCGTAATTCCCAATGCGATGAGGTTAATCTGTCATGTTCTGTGAAACATCACACTCAGATATACAAAGAAATACAAAGCAACTTGAAAGTAGAGCTGCAACTAAAGATTAATTTCTCTGTCAGTTAATTTAATAGTTCCCTCAATTAATATCTATCACAAGTTCACAAAACCGAGGTGGTGTATTCGGTTTGGGTGTTTTTTTTGCAAATAACAGTTCAAAACTCAAGCTTAGCCTGAGAGAAGACTAAGAAAATGAGCAAAAACTTACATTTTAGAGGCTGGAATGAGCAAATTTTTGCCAGTTTCAGTTTCAAAAAAATGTCTAAAAAGTTATTAAGTGGCAGACCAAATTAGTTTTTGGCAGTTTTGCTTCCATAAAAACACTTTAAAGACTACCACAACTATCTGAAGATTCATTTTCTGTCAATCACTTTACAGTTTTAATCTTACTTTTACAGAATAGTTTTTGGTTTTATAATCATGATACTCACTTTTACCAGGTGTGTTTCACCAAATAATAGAAAATCAGCAAAATTGCAGGTCGTGTGTGATTCTGTAAATGTGTGTGTGTGTGTGCGCGTGTGTAAATGTGCGTCTTGTAGGGCAGCTGAGCGAAGTGTGTTTTCCAGAGGAGCAACAGGTGGATTGGAGCAGGGTGACAGTGTGACGGCTGGGTAAAAAACACACCTGTCAGAGCCTCCTCTGAAGTGTCTGACAGCCAGAGGAGTTTGGGTTTTTTCCAGGCCTTGGCTCTTTTGTTTTCAAGGCTTTGGGTTCACTGTTGTCTCAGACAGATGAATTACATTGTAATGTGAACTCTAAGGTTGTATTGTTCGCACCGCAGTAACATTTGTGTGTGTGTGTGTGTGTGTGTGTGTGTGTGTGTGGGTGGATGTGGCTGGGCCTAGAGGTGGATGTGTTTTGCGTGGGTGAGTGAGTGGAACAAGGGGGGAGGTTTAAAGTACGTAAAGGTGTGTGAACAGAAGAAGAAGTGTGTTTCATCCTTGTTTTGAGTCAGAGTGTGTGTTTGTGTTGCAGAGCTGCCCTGAGACAGGTCCTCTCCACAGCGGAGGAGTGTTTTTTTTTTGTTTTTTTTTTTGCTGTGCTCATCCCACATAGCGATCATTCCTCCTCCACTCTCACGAGAAAACGAATAATGCCTCAGATATGAGCCTCGTAGAACAAAGGCTTTCTGCTCCGCCCTCCCCTCCTTTTCCAGCGAGAGCGCTCAGCTCTGTGTAGTGTGTGTGACTGTGTTGTCCATTGATTCCGGCCGGTCTGATGGATCTTTATGTTTGGATTATCTGGGTGTGATCTTAAGAGACTCTCTGTCCTGTTTTTCTCCAAGTCTTTTCCTAGTGACGCTCAGAAAGGACAGAGGAGCTGAAGCTGTGGGATTAGTTTCATGGTAAAATATGGATGACTCAGGAGAAGGACAATTCTGACTTTTGACTATCCAGCTTCACGTTTTTAGTACAAGCACACTCCTTTGCACAGTGAATTAATAGTGTTACTAGTTTGTTTACATTATCTAGTAGTTATTCTTTAAGCATTCCTACCTGTGTTATAGCCAATATAGATTTTATACACAAATTGCTGCTGATTTAAGTTTAAGAGACAGCATTTGTTTGTTTATTTGATCCCTGTTTTTTTCATTGAAACCTTCCGAAACATCATTTTTGGCTACTTAAACACTTACGTATGACACTGATATATTAACAATGTATAAGTTGATACAGCGAACTTGCTACCAAACATTTTACACACACTGTTATACTCCCGGCAGCTACAAATGAACTTTAAAAAGACCAGATAGTGCTGGATTTTTAAAAACTTTCCCACTGTAACCAGCTGCCTGCTGCCTCTGGAAACTGCAGCTAGCAGCAGGCAGTGAGAGCGAACCAAAACAGTGAAGTTGTGGGCCGTGCAACCAAAACACTGAGCTGAAAGATGTAGAGCTGAAGGGAACAGCGCAGTCGCATTACAATTCTCTGTAGGTCTGTCACTGCAGGTGATGCTTAATTGACTAAATAATCAGCAGGTTAATTGATATTGAATATAATCTTTGGTTGCTGCCCTACAGTCATGCCGTAGTGGTTGTGGATGTCAAACATGAATTAGTTTGCAGGTTTGCTTGCTCTCTACATTGTCTCACAAACGAAAATCTGTAACATCTAAGCTTCAAGTTCCATTGTGTTGCATGTGTGTGTGCATGTGTGTGTCTGAGTGTGTGCGGAGCTTGGAGGCTCCTGCCGGTGCAGCCCAGCAGGACTCGGTGCCAGAGAACACGTGCTCTCAGCAAAAAGCCGACAAAACAAACTCGTACGTCGCCACGGGCTCTCACTGCGACTTTATTTCCATCACATAGCCTGATCCCATACTGCTAGCCTTATTTTCAAAATGTTTCCTGCCTTTACATTCCCGGCCTGATTAGTGGAGATTGTGACCACTTCAGTACACACACACGCTCACACACACACACACACACACACACACACACACACACTGGCATGCATACCTACGCTCCATTAGTGGTGGCAGGTACTGTTGCTTTTTCAATGTCGGCACACATGTTTTCCAGTCTTAGTGTGGCTGCAGTTAGGTGCAACATCAGTACTAATTTGCTGATGTTTTACCATGTCACCATCTTAGATTAGCATCCTAACATTTAAACACAGCTTAAACAGATCATATTCATTTTAGTTCATTCAAGTATTTTGTCATAAACCAAAGTGACAGACAAATACACCTTATGGTACAAAATGAAAAGTCTGATTAAACACAAGTTTTTACAGTTTGATCTTGCAGCAGATGAGCAAAATGATGTGTTAGCCCATGTAATAGTTGTTGAGACTTGTCACTAAAGCCACAAATATGAACCTCATGGAGAAAAAGGAAACATCAGCGGGTTACCAGAGTCATCAGGACACATCATCTGGGAACTATGAATATCTGTCTGTGCAAAGTTTTCCAGCGATTCAATGAATAGTTGAGAAATGTAGTGGACTGCATGACCGACTGACATGGTTCACATGAACCCACCATGCCCCTCAACCTGTTCAAGTCTTTGGTTCATGGTGAAAGCGAACAGAGGCTGAGCTACCTGCAGCTTCTTGTGGGCTTTTCCTCTGGTTCTTTATCTGTATGTGTCAGAGAGAAGGCCTCATTGTTTGACCACTCCTGTGTTAAAGTTCGTCTGTGTGTGTGTGTGTGTGTGTGTGGGCACCTCTTTGTTTCAGTTTTCCTGATAAATTGTTGTCATGAGTGTGTTTGTCTGCAGTTGTGTTAAAGGGGGTGGGGGGGGTCAGTCATGGCTCGAGGTTTCGTGGCCCCTTGACCAGCTGGAGGATTATCCCGTCGAGCAGATCCAGGGAAGAAGGGGCCACACTGGGGGAGGATGAGGGGAGGCAGGGATAAGGGGGGGTGTTGGATGGGGGGAGTAAAGAAGGAGGGGGGTTGTTTTAAGGCACGGCTTAGGTTAATTAACCTCCTGGACGCTTTGAGTGAAGCACGGAGCAGCACACTAATGGTTTATGGCCGCCACAAATCTCACAGTGACCTGCAGTGGCCCTGAGCTGGAGCTGCACTCGGTTCAAAATCAGCTACACAAACAGTACAGCTGTCAAATTTGACTTTTTTTTGTTTATTTCTGAAAGATTTGTTGTGTTGTGAGTTGCCAAGTAGCTGTTGGGCTCGCGATGAAGATTAGGGTTCACTGGAAGGAGCAGTAGAGTAACTACACAAGATTAGAAAGTTTGAGTTGTGTGATATAATTCAGAAAAAACAGGTTTGAGAAAGATGAAAGAAAACTTTTACTACATGCTGTCTGTATTTAATCTTAAAGTTATTTAAAGTTACTCTAATTTTTAAATGTTTTCAGCCATTTTCTTCTTTCATAATGGCAACAAAACGATTCAAATATCAACATAAATTATATTAGGTATGTGATAACCGGCTTACAGAAGTTCTAAATAATTTAAAAACAACTTTTTTTATCATAAGCTGTTAAAATAATCAGTTACTTAAACCTTCACAGCCTCACAAGAGAAGACCTGTTAACTAGTTGATTATGAACAATGTCACACATTTAATGTGGTGTCGCTTCAGATTTTTCCTGCAGGGTTATCCAGAGTTCAAAGGTTGGATTAGTATTTACAGCGTGTTTACCCAAATGGAGACTTCACAATGTTTTCAGTGAATTATTTAGTCTATAAAATGAGAATCGTCACATTTTTAAGACATAAAACCGGGGAATGTTTGGCATTTTAGGACTCAAAGCTTGACCAAACTATTTGTTGATCAGCAAATGGATGTAAAATGTTCCTGCTCTGTGTGATTGTTATCCACAGTTTTTTTGTGTCATTTTAAAAGCCAAAAAATGTCCAATGTGACTTTCAGAATGAATTCCATAAGTTATATTTGAACATATTTGTATTACTCCTAATGACATTCAGGGTATCATTTTATTTAAAATATTATTGTCAAAAGCCATGACACTAACTATTTCCATTTTTATATACATTTGTGGGGGAACACCAGTGCCAACATTGACATCACGCTTTAAAAAAAAAAAAACTACACTAGTGCTGTTAGTGTTTCTGAGTTTCTGTTAGTGTGTTGGTGTTTGTGTGGGCATGAGTTTATTTTATCCTGGTGCATCCTTATGTGTACATCTGTGTATACACTTGTGTATGTGAGGGAGAGAAAGAGATGAGGAGAATAGCCGACTGGCCGGACGTTTTACAGGAAGCACAGTGGAACATCGGGGGGCTCAAAGGAAGCGCGAAGGGGGGAAACCAGACAGGCAGGAGAATCTTACTCACTCCTTGCAACACATTAATTGACTCACTCACCAATCTCCTCTCAGCCATAGCCTCACATTTATAACCCTGTACTTCCTACACACGTAACACACTCTTATGTTTGGGATTATAACTGACGCAACGGTCACAGCTTTCGTCTTTGTGGCCCTAAATGGACATGGAGGTGTGTTGCTTTCACGGCGGGCAGGAAGACAGTCCATGACAAACAAAAAACAATCTGTTTTGCATTGACTCATGACTTTGCGAGGGCTTTCTTCACCGAGTCCTGCCATTGTGCCCGGTTTTTCCATTTTTCTCTGTGCCGAGAGGAAGAGGTGGAGCCGACGTCTGTCTCATGCTCTCCACCCAAATGTAAAAGCACTGTGTGCACATCCTAAACAAATTGGTGTGTTGAGAAAACAGGATGTGAATCTGTTTCAAGTCAAACATCCCCACTCTGTCACCCTGCCCCGCAGATCTCACTGCTGTTTGGACAGTTTTTTTTTTTTTCTTTCTGTCATAAAGAGTCAGTGGAATGCCGAGTTAATCCGCTGGTTATTGTCGTCCTCTCCCACCAAAAACAATGTACAAACAAATTGATTAGAATCTCAGTAGAAGATTTTAATAACACAGTCAGTTATAGCACTGATGAGGAAATGGGCAACCCAAAATGCCCCCTGGCCTTAATATCCTGGTATGATACTCCGTGGCATGTGTGTCTAAGTGTGTCTGAGGACGGTGATCCAACTTTAATGTGTCTCCTAGTTTATTGACATCAGGCTCCTCCTGCACAGTCCTCCCTTCCTCCACCACCAAGATGCTCTTTTCCATTTGTTTACATGTTGCCACTAATCTAATTAATAATCTGAGAAGCTTTTACCAAGTCGGATATTGAGTTGATGTGCTCATGGACTATCGTCACTGAGCTCAGTGACATTTATTTTATAAACCACTTTCAGGATGAAAACCTTATCAGACAGATTTGATGGGTCTTCATTTATTTTATTCAATATGAGGCATTACATGGTTTGCAAATTTTTTGACTTACTAAAAAGTCTAGAAGTGTTTTGGATTACTTTGGTAGTGGAAAAAAAATAAAATATGCAGATTTTTAGCATGAGTAAGGAGTTACCACTATCATTTTTCCCTTTATTCTTCTTTTTTAAGTTGAGTAATGTATGGAGTATTACCCTCCTCAGGAGTTGTAAGTCATCTGAAAGTGCCATGTCTTAGTGTACAGATTTGTCAAGTTTAAGAAGGAGTCATAACTCTTAAGGTGGCAAGCTAAAGGTTTTAAATTACCTTAACTGCCCCCATCAGCCGTGTGTCACAGCCAAAGACTGTACATAAAAGATGAGTGCAGCCTCGGGGTCTGAAAAGTGAAACCAATGTAGAAGTTCCTTAAACCTGCATTCTTTCTTATGACCAGCAGGGGGCAACTCCTCTGGTTTCAGGAAGAAGTCAGATTGCACAGAAATCTATAAGAAAATAACACTACTTCCTACTTGATTTGTTCCCTCTGTGAACTTTATTCTAATGAATACAAGGTCTTAATGCTACTTTCAAGAGTATTTCAATATAGCATGATGTTTTTTTTGGATATCATGGTTTAATGTAGACTTAAATAGACAAGGGTGTGCTACGTTGTGGTTTACAAGTTGGTACTGTATGGACGTCTTCGAGTTCTCAGTCGGATTTGCCCCTCACTCGTCACCTTTGGTTTCAAACGACCAAGATGGTGAGGACCAAATGCCAACTCGAAGCTTTCGAACGATCCACAAACCAGTGGGTGATATCACAGTCGCTACAAGCGTCTTTTATTTACAATCTATGGCCACTGTAACTGCAGTTATTCAGTGTTGTTAAACAGCAGGTCAAATTACATTTAACATAAAGAAAATGTGAACAGATAAGTCGATACTTGCAAATAAGTTATAATTACNTGTGTGTGTGCATGTGTGTGTCTGAGTGTGTGCGGAGCTTGGAGGCTCCTGCCGGTGCAGCCCAGCAGGACTCGGTGCCAGAGAACACGTGCTCTCAGCAAAAAGCCGACAAAACAAACTCGTACGTCGCCACGGGCTCTCACTGCGACTTTATTTCCATCACATAGCCTGATCCTATACTGCTAGCCTTATTTTCAAAATGTTTCCTGCCTTTACATTCCCGGCCTGATTAGTGGAGATTGTGACCACTTCAGTACACACACACGCTCACACACACACACACACACACACACACACACACACACTGGCATGCATACCTACGCTCCATTAGTGGTGGCAGGTACTGTTGCTTTTTCAATGTCGGCACACATGTTTTCCAGTCTTAGTGTGGCTGCAGTTAGGTGCAACATCAGTACTAATTTGCTGATGTTTTACCATGTCACCATCTTAGATTAGCATCCTAACATTTAAACACAGCTTAAACAGATCATATTCATTTTAGTTCATTCAAGTATTTTGTCATAAACCAAAGTGACAGACAAATACACCTTATGGTACAAAATGAAAAGTCTGATTAAACACAAGTTTTTACAGTTTGATCTTGCAGCAGATGAGCAAAATGATGTGTTAGCCCATGTAATAGTTGTTGAGACTTGTCACTAAAGCCACAAATACGAACCTCATGGTGAAAAAGGAAACATCAGCGGGTTACCAGAGTCATCAGGACACATCATCTGGGAACTATGAATATCTGTCTGTGCAAAGTTTTCCAGCGATTCAATGAATAGTTGAGAAATGTAGTGGACTGCATGACCGACTGACATGGTTCACATGAACCCACCATGCCCCTCAACCTGTTCAAGTCTTTGGTTCATGGTGAAAGCGAACAGAGGCTGAGCTACCTGCAGCTTCTTGTGGGCTTTTCCTCTGGTTCTTTATCTGTATGTGTCAGAGAGAAGGCCTCATTGTTTGACCACTCCTGTGTTAAAGTTCGTCTGTGTGTGTGTGTGTGTGTGTGTGGGCACCTCTTTGTTTCAGTTTTCCTGATAAATTGTTGTCATGAGTGTGTTTGTCTGCAGTTGTGTTAAAGGGGGTGGGGGGGGTCAGTCATGGCTCGAGGTTTCGTGGCCCCTTGACCAGCTGGAGGATTATCCCGTCGAGCAGATCCAGGGAAGAAGGGGCCACACTGGGGGAGGATGAGGGGAGGCAGGGATAAGGGGGGGTGTTGGATGGGGGGAGTAAAGAAGGAGGGGGGTTGTTTTAAGGCACGGCTTAGGTTAATTAACCTCCTGGACGCTTTGAGTGAAGCACGGAGCAGCACACTAATGGTTTATGGCCGCCACAAATCTCACAGTGACCTGCAGTGGCCCTGAGCTGGAGCTGCACTCGGTTCAAAATCAGCTACACAAACAGTACAGCTGTCAAATTTGACTTTTTTTTGTTTATTTCTGAAAGATTTGTTTTGTTGTGAGTTGCCAAGTAGCTGTTGGGCTCGCGATGAAGATTAGGGTTCACTGGAAGGAGCAGTAGAGTAACTACACAAGATTAGAAAGTTTGAGTTGTGTGATATAATTCAGAAAAAACAGGTTTGAGAAAGATGAAAGAAAACTTTTACTACATGCTGTCTGTATATAATCTTAAAGTTATTTAAAGTTACTCTAATTTTTAAATGTTTTCAGCCATTTTCTTCTTTCATAATGGCAACAAAACGATTCAAATATCAGCATAAATTATATTAAGTACGTGATAACCGGCTTACAGAAGTTCTAAATAATTTAAAAACAACTTTTTTTATCATAAGCTGTTAAAATAATCAGTTACTTAAACCTTCACAGCCTCACAAGAGAAGACCTGTTAACTAGTTGATTATGAACAATGTCACACATTTAATGTGGTGTCGCTTCAGATTTTTCCTGCAGGGTTATCCAGAGTTCAAAGGTTGGATTAGTATTTACAGCGTGTTTACCCAAATGGAGACTTCACAATGTTTTCAGTGAATTATTTAGTCTATAAAATGAGAATCGTCACATTTTTAAGACATAAAACCGGGGAATGTTTGGCATTTTAGGACTCAAAGCTTGACCAAACTATTTGTTGATCAGCAAATGGATGTAAAATGTTCCTGCTCTGTGTGATTGTTATCCACAGTTTTTTTGTGTCATTTTAAAAGCCAAAAAATGTCCAATGTGACTTTCAGAATGAATTCCATAAGTTATATTTGAACATATTTGTATTACTCCTAATGACATTCAGGGTATCATTTTATTTAAAATATTATTGTCAAAAGCCATGACACTAACTATTTCCATTTTTATATACATTTGTGGGGGAACACCAGTGCCAACATTGACATCACGCTTTAAAAAAAAAAAAACTACACTAGTGCTGTTAGTGTTTCTGAGTTTCTGTTAGTGTGTTGGTGTTTGTGTGGGCATGAGTTTATTTTATCCTGGTGCATCCTTATGTGTACATCTGTGTATACACTTGTGTATGTGAGGGAGAGAAAGAGATGAGGAGAATAGCCGACTGGCCGGACGTTTTACAGGAAGCACAGTGGAACATCGGGGGGCTCAAAGGAAGCGCGAAGGGGGGAAACCAGACAGGCAGGAGAATCTTACTCACTCCTTGCAACACATTAATTGACTCACTCACCAATCTCCTCTCAGCCATAGCCTCACATTTATAACCCTGTACTTCCTACACACGTAACACACTCTTATGTTTGGGATTATAACTGACGCAACGGTCACAGCTTTCGTCTTTGTGGCCCTAAATGGACATGGAGGTGTGTTGCTTTCACGGCGGGCAGGAAGACAGTCCATGACAAACAAAAAACAATCTGTTTTGCATTGACTCATGACTTTGCGAGGGCTTTCTTCACCGAGTCCTGCCATTGTGCCCGGTTTTTCCATTTTTCTCTGTGCCGAGAGGAAGAGGTGGAGCCGACGTCTGTCTCATGCTCTCCACCCAAATGTAAAAGCACTGTGTGCACATCCTAAACAAATTGGTGTGTTGAGAAAACAGGATGTGAATCTGTTTCAAGTCAAACATCCCCACTCTGTCACCCTGCCCCGCAGATCTCACTGCTGTTTGGACAGTTTTTTTTTTTTTCTTTCTGTCATAAAGAGTCAGTGGAATGCCGAGTTAATCCGCTGGTTATTGTCGTCCTCTCCCACCAAAAACAATGTACAAACAAATTGATTAGAATCTCAGTAGAAGATTTTAATAACACAGTCAGTTATAGCACTGATGAGGAAATGGGCAACCCAAAATGCCCCCTGGCCTTAATATCCTGGTATGATACTCCGTGGCATGTGTGTCTAAGTGTGTCTGAGGACGGTGATCCAACTTTAATGTGTCTCCTAGTTTATTGACATCAGGCTCCTCCTGCACAGTCCTCCCTTCCTCCACCACCAAGATGCTCTTTTCCATTTGTTTACATGTTGCCACTAATCTAATTAATAATCCGAGGAGCTTTTACCAAGTCGGATATTGAGTTGATGTGCTCATGGACTATCGTCACTGAGCTCAGTGACATTTATTTTATAAACCACTTTCAGGATGAAAACCTTATCAGACAGATTTGATGGGTCTTCATTTATTTTATTCAATATGAGGCATTACATGGTTTGCAAATTTTTTGACTTACTAAAAAGTCTAGAAGTGTTTTGGATTACTTTGGTAGTGGAAAAAAAATAAAATATGCAGATTTTTAGCATGAGTAAGGAGTTACCACTATCATTTTTCCCTTTATTCTTCTTTTTTAAGTTGAGTAATGTATGGAGTATTACCCTCCTCAGGAGTTGTAAGTCATCTGAAAGTGCCATGTCTTAGTGTACAGATTTGTCAAGTTTAAGAAGGAGTCATAACTCTTAAGGTGGCAAGCTAAAGGTTTTAAATTACCTTAACTGCCCCCATCAGCCGTGTGTCACAGCCAAAGACTGTACATAAAAGATGAGTGCAGCCTCGGGGTCTGAAAAGTGAAACCAATGTAGAAGTTCCTTAAACCTGCATTCTTTCTTATGACCAGCAGGGGGCAACTCCTCTGGTTTCAGGAAGAAGTCAGATTGCACAGAAATCTATAAGAAAATAACACTACTTCCTACTTGATTTGTTCCCTCTGTGAACTTTATTCTAATGAATACAAGGTCTTAATGCTACTTTCAAGAGTATTTCAATATAGCATGATGTTTTTTTTGGATATCATGGTTTAATGTAGACTTAAATAGACAAGGGTGTGCTACGTTGTGGTTTACAAGTTGGTACTGTATGGACGTCTTCGAGTTCTCAGTCGGATTTGCCCCTCACTCGTCACCTTTGGTTTCAAACGACCAAGATGGTGAGAACCAAATGCCAACTCGAAGCTTTCGAACGATCCACAAACCAGTGGATGATATCACAGTCGCTACAATCGTCTTTACAATCTATGGCCACTGTAACTGCAGTTATTCAGTGTTGTTAAACAGCAGGTCAAATTACATTTAACATAAAGAAAATGTGAACAGATAAGTCGATACTTGCAAATAAGTTATAATTACTTGTTTTCTGTGTCTGTCCTTTCTGCTTTGAAACGTGTTATATACATAAAGTTTACTTAGTTGCTTCAATTGTTTTTAAAAGATTTCTTACCAAATTTTCACTGTAGGAAAGTGATGCTCAATATGATATAAAGTGACTTAATATCACTGCTATTCAAATAACAGATTTAGTTTTCATTGTTATTGCCTTTTTGACAATACTTTAGCAGCCTAAATTTTTCAGAAGAAATCCTTCTAAAACTTGTTCAAGGATAACTCAGGCTTTGAGAAACTTTATTTTGACAGCACAACACCTCAATCTTATCCCTTTCTCTGTCTTTCTTTTCTGTCTGCCTGCATCCAGATCCATCATCATCTTCACACCTGTGGATTGCATCCAGACAGGTCTGCTCCCTGCAGCAACCTCTATCTCTTTCCACCCTCATCTACCGCAAAACCCCGACCCTCCACCCCTCGCTCCGTTGTCCCCTTTCCGTCGTCCCACCACGTCTGCGGAGTGGGTGCCGGCTCCCTCCCCCAGGGGTGGGAGTGAGGAGCTGGGGGACGGACTCGACAAACCCCTGGAAAATGATGCAGAGGGTGTGTGGAGCCCCGACATCGAGCAGAGCTTCCAGGAGGCCCTGGCCATCTACCCCCCCTGTGGCCGCAGGAAGATCATCCTCTCTGATGAGGGCAAGATGTACGGTACGCCCATCTCTATTGTCATACTATCTGTGTACCTTTGTCTTTTTGAGGGACATGATAAAGTTCACAGGCACACTGGGGAAAGGGATTACTCTTCTTAAATTTGCAGAAGTAATAGTCTAAAACAGCAAGGTGGCTCAGTGGTTGCCGGTTCGTGTCTTTCTGCGTGGAGTTTGCATGTTCTCCCTGTGCAACGTGGGTTCTCTTTGGGTTCTCCGGCTTCCTCCCACACAGTCCAAAAGACATGTTGAGGTTAATTGGGGATTCTAAATTGTCCGTAGGTGTGAATGTGCTTGGTTGTCTGTCTCTAAGTGTAACCCTGCAATAGACTGGTGACCTGTCCAGGGTGTCCCCTGCCTTTGCCCTAAGTCAGCTGGGATAGACTCCAGTCAGCCATGACCCTACTGAGGATTAAGCAGTGTATAGATGATGGATGGATGGATAATCTAAAACATCTCTATGAAACATGTACATTTCAGATTCAGTTAAGGCAATAAATGTCTAATTTCTGTTTGAAGCTGTAACCACGAGAACAAAAAATATATATTTTTCAAGAAACTGATTCAACAGCAGCTTGAGTATGTTCGAAAACCCCATAAAGCAAGTTCAACCTCGTAGCCTTCTTCCAACATGCTGAGAGTTGGACAATTGAACTGTGAGTTTGAAAAGACAAACACTATGTTTATGTCACATAACTTTGCTACACATGCGCAGCAAATCAACACTTTCAATTTTCCTGACAATAGAAATCCATCCAGTAGTTGCCCCCCCACCCCCACCCCCCTCTTCCCTCTGCCTCCTGAGCTGGAGGGAAAGGTGCATTTGGCAGACCAGACTAGACAATGGATCATACTGAATATAATACTGGCCACTATGCTGTGGTGAAGAAAAATGGACAGGGAGGCACGAAACATTTGGCTTACTCAGCAATTGCAAAACCACACCTGATCGTTTTGTTTTTAGATGTTATAGTGTTTAAAAAATGTAAATTAGGGACTCTACTTGGGACATGTGGACTTGGGAGTCAACTCAGGAAAGCATGATGAAGAAATCTACGCAGATCAACTGAATTTGACCAACTTCAGTATTTAGCTCATTAGCTCAAGTACATCTTCAGTATGTTGCTGTACTGTAGGAAAATATATTGATTATATATTTAGTGTCGTCATTGGCTACAAAAAGTTTTTTTCCGCTGATTAAGCTGTTTTAAAAATAAACTGAAGAAATCACAACGATGAGCATTTTCCAGTATACGAGGAAATGGTTCTGTTAGTCTGAACGTGTAAGTACATCTACAATTTTACTGATATGTCACAGAAAAACAGTGACTCAAGATTCATTTGGGATAAAACAAAGTATTTCTTTTATTAAATGGACTTGATTGAAAAAGAAGTAACAGGCTATAAACATACCAACTGTGAGCATCTTCCAATACAAACCCTATTTTATGATTTTGTGGTGCACAGTCAGACAAATATTCACTGCTGCACACTTTTTTTTTTAATCTGATCTGTGCTTAATATGGGTAAACAATTTGTTTCACATGCTCTCTCCCACACTTGCATTCACACATTTATCACCGCTCCTTGTGTTCATGCTTCACATCACTCTTGTTTCCTGTGCAGCTGTCAGCTCCACTTGGTCCCATAACACAGAGTATGATGGCATGATGTGTCAGAAACAGGCGCATGCACTCTAATAACTTTTTCGTCTACACATACTAAATACAGAATATGCTTTTTAATTGGTTCCTCATCTATCAGAAGCAATATTTCGCCAAGAAGGAAAATAAAAGACTTCAGTAAATCCTAAATAGCGAAGCTGCAGTGCTATAATTTAGCTCCATAACAGTGACAACAGTCACTTCCTACACATAGTACACTGTTTGTGATTCACCAGCATGGATGCTAAGTTTGTGGGTTATTCCCTCAAGTAAACAGAGCAGAAATTTTGCTTGGATTTTCTACACTGGAACTGAACCATAGCTGATGTGTTTTTTTTGTTTTTTTTTTGCTTTCATTCAATTGTAAAATAATGATTTGAGGTTTGCAGCAGCAACATGAGTATAGTGCAGATCTTTCCCCAGTGAATCTTTGGATAATGTCATTTCCAAACAGGTGCTGGGAAGGTGAGGTGACATTCCTGTCCAACATTTTGCTGAAAGATGTTTGGTGACAGATGGTTTGGCCACCATGCGTCCTCCTGACTGTTTGATAGTGGATCTGGTCAGTGGAAAACAGAGCGGACGGAGGTAGTGGCGCTTTCAGACAGCCTCTGTCATCGCCTTGTTTTGTCACCGTGCCAGACAGCTCCTTTAACTGTTAGCTTTGCCTAGCCTAGCTTAGCCACCTATTGAGGTCATGGCCATCCTCTGATCAGTACTTAAACCCTTATAAAGACTGTAATAATAGTTGGAGGGGGCCAGAGGCAGGAGGGGCAGGTGTCTCATTCTGTGTCACGGGGATGGTGGTGCACTGGATAGGCAAAGGTGGTGGGGGTGGGCTTTTTGACAAGGAAGGCACTAGGTACCCCTTCCTCCCTGTGGGGGTCAGGGGCAGGTGATGCGCGCCAGGGAGCGCGTCGGCTTGCCAGGAATGGCATGTGCGCTTGGGAGCCCGGGGGTTCAAGGCAGCTTGGCTGTAACCCTAAACCAGAATAGACGTTTACCCTTTGAGCGCCTGGAGGGGAGGAGGAGGGGTGGACAAATAAACACCAAGGTGGGCAGTGGTGCCTTGCATGGCCTGGAGGCACAGCACAACTCTCTCACACCTGTCCACAATGTGCACATATCTGTGTGTGTGTGTGTGTTTCAGAGTGAGAAAGGTAGAGGTTGTTTTTTCGTTACCTCCTGTGTTTTCTGCTCTATCTGATTTACTACCTTTATATCTCTTTGTCTCACACAATCTCTCCTTGTCCTTTATGAACAATCCCTTCTCGCTCTGTCAATCTGTCAGTTGGTCTTTCTGCCTTTCAGTTTGCCTCCAGCTGCTCGCTGAGTTCAACCTGACAGCCTTGCGGCAAATCCAGATTTATGACTCAAGATAAGAGGCAGGACTGAGCCTGTGCATGGCCCGCTTTGCCCCCATTGCCCCTCAACAGTCAGCGCAGCCCCCTGACAATCCTTACAGCCGCTGCATCTCCTCTTTTATCGCCATCCCTGAGGTCACCAGTGGCCAACAACTCAAGTCATTCAAGCACCCACAATCAATGCAAAGCCACTTTGAAGGTCTTTAGTGTTGTTAATGCTGTTAAAGCGCTGATGGGTGGTTTTAAATCAAGTTGCCAAATCAAATATCAGCTGAGAATATCTTTAAAGGCATACATGAAATTGTAAAGTGATGACTTGATGGTTTTCGAAATGTTATTTAGTCTTTGTGCACAGGCTAAATATGGACACACAGACAAAACAAACTCCTTGCAAAAAATGAGTCTGTTGGCTGAAAGCGACATACTCAGAATTTCATGTTGAATTCCCCTCTGAGGAATGAATGCCATTCATTGCTAAACAATATGATATTGAGTCTCCGGGCAGCGAAACAGAAGGAATGTGTTCGGATCACCTTCTACATTATAAATTCCTAAATTGAATGGAATGTTTTTTACCCCATATTCGACATATATTCACCACATTTTTTCCCATAATGTTGCGCATTGCGCTGGCCCTCATGCCCATTACTCAACAGGCCTATTAGCTCGCTTATTAGGGACGGTGTCACGGATATTGTGGCGGTTATGTGCTCCAGCAGTAATTCGACATGCATCTGCCAAGGAAAACATTTCCTGCCTTGTGTGGCTCTCAGCGAGAGACATGCCCTGTGGTCTGACCGAAGGCCTCATGCTGCAATAATGGAGAAAAATTCCCAAACTTGTACCAATGTGCTGACAGCTCGCACTAAAAGAATGTGGCCCTGGAAATATGATTATCTCCCCTATTTATTTGCTGCCATATATCTGTCATCTTAATTTATGTGCTGCTTTTGCAACTGTAATTGTTTTATTTTATGATGTCTTTTAATGACTTTTTTTTTAGCAGCATTAACTCTTGCATCACACCATGTTTTATGCAGCTGTTTCGTTTCGTCACATTGGATTTCCTAACATCTGCGTGAGAAGCACATTTCTCACATTTTGATGCATCTTCCAGTGTTAAAAAAAAGAAAGGAGAAAAAAAAGAAAAGATTGCTTGTGTTAGTGAAGTGGATAAAGTCAACAAAGCTCCCCTCAGTAGTGGCATATTTTTCTGTCAGTACAGAACAAAGAACCCACACAATGAATCATGCTCCCACTGAGCTGGGCTTGTGCAACATGTCAACCCAATGTCGGTTTTTGTCAGACGATGCAAATATGTTTTTGTCTCAAGTCATTCTCATTAAAAGTATGATGTAAAGGTCATCGGAAAGCAACAGTGAGTCTTCACTCAGGTCCAAACTTTGGCAGTAAAGTGAGACATTCACCAGTGACTTTGACCTGTTGAGGTTTGAAAAAGCCTCTTGAGCCTGTGTTTCACCATCCATAACTATTAGGGTGACCAGGGGTCCCACTTCATGCAGGACTGCACAGCATTTTTCTCTTTAGTCCTGCACCCCACATATTGAGTCCTGCATTTTTATGTGCAGTAGTTTTTAAAAGTCAACGCTGCAGGAAAGACACTTTTCTATAATTTGTCTTTTATCGACAGCTGTGAAGAAAACAGGGAAGACAATCATTCAGACTCTGCATACATGGGTCAAGTGCAGGTTAATCTGTCACCATCTTTGCTGCCTGCATGCTGTGCCTGAGGGGGAGCTACAACAAAGACTGGGAAACTGGGTGAAGCCGGTGAAAGGCAATTCTCATGGAGCTCTTTTGACATTTTTGCCAGACTTATGTTTTAATTTCACACGGGGTACAATACGACATGAAGTGACTCAGTACATGCGAGTCTCACAGAAAACATGTGACACTAAACAACAATACAATGTGTCTCATTTTGTGATATATATCACAAATATAGGAAATAATCACATGTAAAACAATCAAAGTGATGTTAACTGCAATAAACTGTGTTCCACTGTTGAGCATTACATACAAACTACAACATATCTTGTAAGGTTTTATTGAAATAAGCTGGAAACCATTATTTTAAGCAGCATAGTGATGAATAGTACAAGGAACTACTGTATGATATGGTCATATCGTCATGACACAGTTTCACTTAATGAAGGCCAGTAATTGATTATTACCAGCACCATGCTTAGCAGATGCTCTCATACAGTGTGATATAATGTCACTGAATGAGGCAAATCTGCTGTTTATCTTGGATGCTATGTTGCAAAACTACCTGATCTTTTTTATGATTTATGGAAACATGTTTTTCTTTTGTCCAAAAGACACATGTAGGTGCTTTCTTAAGCAAAAATGTTGCAACATGCTGTTGTATAGTTACTGTCACAAGTGGTTCTCTACATACTGTTCTAGTACTAATAAGTGTTTATGCACCACTGGTAGAGGGAACATCCCAGATCATATACTGTGCTGTTTTTAGGGGAGAGTTCCTGAGTGGAGGGTTCCTCATGAGCAGGAATAGCCCTGTCTCTGAGCTTCTGCCTCTCACGGGATTTGATGCTCTCTGGAGACTTTTCGAGGAAACCCCCCTGCCGATGGTGACTTTCTGGAATCTAAACACTGCTCCCTCCATCCCCGTCACCCTTTTTCTGCCTGTACTTCTCCTCTGTGTGTCTCACAGTGTAACTAATAGGACACGGTGGACAGTGACAGCCATGTAACAGGGCTTAGATCAGCAAGGTGGAAGGATCCAAATGGGTCAGACACCTGTTGATCTGTCTATGCATAAGTGGAGATTTGCTAAAACTACCCTGCACGAATCACTGCAACTGCGAACACACTTGTGGGAGGTTGTGCAAATACAACATGTCATCAGCGAAATGTATGCCTTAGTCAGATTTACCGTACTTTTCACGAAATTCAAACAAACAGCTTACTGTAATTATAGGAGTTTTTGCAACCGCCAATCTCTGTGACAGATGATCAAATATTAACTCACAGAAAGAAATCTGTTATTTACTCATAATTTCTTTCAAAAATTCTTGAGAACTCCCTAGAAACAACCATGTAACATGCTGCTACATAGTGTAAGTAAGTGCTAGAGAAATCATTAGGAAAATAACAGACTTTTAAAATGAATCATAATGACACTGAAGTGACAACATTAGTGTGAATTAAGTCTTTTGCTTCGTCAAGTTTTCACATGTTCTGTTATGATGAGGTGAAGTATTTCCTTTACTGATTAAACATGTTTCACATTTTTATGTTTGCACGCTTGTAGTGCTTATCCTATTGTATGAGAAAAGAAGAAAGTTCTCTTATCCAATTTTCGAATTAAACATTCAGAAGTGCAAAAGATTGAGCAATCTGAAACAGACACTATCAACTAAAGTCATTTGACTTTGATGCTGCTTATAGTTTCTCTCTATCCATGCTATACTTGACTTGTTGCTGGAAGCAAGGCTTGATAGAGGTTATTTCCGAGCTCAGTAAGCTGCATCAAGGCTCTATCGGAGGGGAAATGACACCCAGCCAAGACATTCCTGCAACCTAAATGTGACCTTTGTTTTCCCGAGCAGACCCAGTGGGGCATGTGTGCTGTGGAGAGAAAATGTATGGCTGACAGATGTGCCTGCAGAGACTATGGGAGGTTGTATACAGTTACACTTAAATATGACCTCAGTGATTAAGGAAACATAATTCAAGCCTAGATTTGTGAATAAATCTAAACAAGATGATGTTCACACACACACACACACACACACACACCCACAAACAGGACATGGGATAATGTCGTAGCAGCAGATGTAGCACCCGGTGTGGACCAGTCAGTAAATAGGAATGTCAAGAATGCACAGAGCTGAGAGAGAGACACTGAGAAGAGGACAGAGAGAGCGATCAGGCCAGGCCAGTGATGACCGCAGCCCCATTGGGGAAGGGCAGATTTATGAGCAGCCAGGCCCAGGGGTTGACTTTGGACGGGACACTGTAGGCCTCCTTCACTAACCCCATCCACCTCTTGCTGACCTCTGCCAACAGGCCTGAGGAGGAGGAGAGGAGAGGAGAGGGCAGACTGCTGAAAGACTTATTGTGATGTCTTTCGGGGTAGTCTCTGCTCCAGGAGTAAATACGATAAATAGTTTTCACATTTTGGATTGTGCTACGGCTGGAACATGCTTTTATGTTTGCATGTTATGACATTAATGTGGAAGTCATTCAGGGATATTTTGTGTGTGTGTGTTTTGTTTTTTTTTTGTGCTTGTGCAGATTTGTCAAGTCCAGTAATCCATTTCATTCCCGCCTCCCACCCAAAGGGAAGCTGGACACACCAATCATCTTGTTTGATAGACAGATTTGTACGACAGCTTTTGGTATTTGTTATGTGTCTTCATAACAACATTTGCTGTGTATATGTGCAGGGACACTGGCAGGTATAGCTTCTTTACAGAAGTTGTTTGGGTATGACTAGCGGCCTTTGTGGGCTCAGAGGTGTGGATTTTGGGGAAACGTGGGGGATACTTCCCCCTAAAAACTTTAAAATGTCTGCATTTGTCCACCCAATAAAAACATGACGAACAAGAAGTAGAGGAGATTTATTTTGAAAAACTTCCATTACGTTACTCATAGATGCAACAATGCCTCTGGGGTGTGTCTTTTCTTAAGCACTGGGTCTTTTTGTACATCCAATATGTGAATATAAATTATGAGCTCATACAACCACTGAATCTTTTGTGGCAATATGTAATTATCCCCACCACGTACGTGCACACACACACACACGCACACACACACACGCACGCACACACATGGTAACAAGGTCTCCTCCTCTAATGAATTTGATTGTTTTAATCAGAGTTTCCTCAAACTCATCCCAAACAGAACTGTGCTGTCTCACTGAAGCACATATGGAAGTCCAGGCGGTTCCAGCTTTTTATTTTTATTTATTTTTTAATTAATTAAAATGAATTGATTTATCATTGACATAAATAAGTGCCACATGCACGTTTAACAAAAGACAAAAGAGAACAGAAGAGTAAATTATGCCCGTATGTGTCGACTCAGCAGAGATAATATTAAATCTGAAAAGTTGATCTACAGATGAACAAATGTTAAAGCAAAGCAGGATACTGTTCTCGCTATGAATTGCTACGTAGTGCATGAATTTTATCTTTTCCTTTACATAAATAGAGTCTCTGACACTTCATATGTAAACTATATTAAATGTTGTTCAACAATTCTCCATCATGCTGTATGGGTTCACACGCTGGAGTCACATTCATTTACCAACTTAGAAACACATAATGAATTTTCATATAAACGTTATAATCCTTTTACATTAAAAAAAAAAAAAAAAAAGTCATGACACCTGTTTTCAGTGGCTTTTGGTAGTTTTTAACAATCATCATTTTTAGCATTGTAGATTTTTTTATACCTTAAACTTTGATCTTAGAACTTGTTGTCCTGTTTTGCCTTGTTTAATATTTTATACAATTTTATTCCCTCTTACAAACTGATTGCTTTTTGAACTTTAAATGTTAACATGTACAGCACTTTGATCAACTCAGGTTATTTTAAACCTGCTGTATAAGTAAACTTAATTAGATTTGATTTGATTTTAGTGCCACAAACGCAAAATACCGATGAGTTTAATACAGTGAGGGACACAGATTTGAAATTGGGGTCAAAGAAGAGGCTGTTGTAACTGGTGCTAAATATTGGAAAATTCCTGAGTTGAGGTATCAAATTTCAAATTAGAAGACAGAGAGTTTGATCGGTGATCAGAATTAATCAGAATTTTCTCACTTAAGCATAAACATATCTGTTTTATGTACACACTAAACAGATGTCTCTAATTGTAGTCTGTGAGCAAAATGCTCTCTGGGATGTTTTGTTGCAATACAAAATGGATAGGAAAGTTGATTCTGCTTTACAGAATCATTCCCAACTTACACTGGGACCTGAGTACAAATTTCATACCACTAACATCTGAATGTAAGCTGGCATGGCAAATAAAGTTCCTTGAATCCTTGTCCTCTGTCATATTGTGACAACATTATTACAAACTCACAACTTGTTATTTTTTCCTAAGTTGCAAAACTCAGCACTATATCTTGAACTCTGGAAAACCCTGACTTTGCTTCTACTGCGTCACTTTTCATGCCCTTAAGAAATGTTTCCAGAGTCAGATTCCCCCCAGACAAGTGTGTGACTGCAGGCAGTGTGATAAACAACATCAAACTGTGGACCAGTGGGTGATGGTATAATGTTCCTACTGACTTTCCTGCAGCCTTGGCTGGCACAAGTTCTGTGTCTGTGCTACTCCCATTGGATATCATGATCTCATCGCTGTGTGACTGAGTTGCCTCTCTGATCTCATGGGTGTGTTGCAGGGTATTTTTGATGGGCCCTTCCCCAAGCACTCACACTAGGAGTGGCGGGGCATCTGATACGAGAACATGAAGCAAAGCCCCTTTGACGAGTCCTTAATGAAGTTGTTTAATGCTTGAAATACGTACCTGACCAACTTTGAAGTGTGTCCTTTGCGCTGTTGGGGGTAGCAAACTTTCTAAAATCATCAACACTAAGATGAAAAAAAGTTTCCTTTTAATATAGGAAGCAGTAATAGAATTGTTTTGTATCCATCGTGCTACTTTTAACTTCCATACTTGAAGTTGACTTGCGGTTGACACAATAACTTACAGGCTGATCCAGTTTGACAACTACTTGGGTCCAGCAGAGTCTTACAAATCCATGACACAGGTTCAAAAGAGTCTGGCTATGAAAGTGAAAAGATGGTCTGTTTTTCTGAATTCATGGAAAGAATTTTATTCATCTGTGGAGACACGCTCATACATCTGTGTCTGCTACTTTGAAAATCCCTATTGGATACGCAATGTACATCTCACTGTACACTGAGCGAAGATAAATTGCTGGGAACTGGAAAGACTTGCTGCTGTAATGTGAGGAACTCAATACAGGCAACTTAATGTTCATTTGAGGTCAAGTACTGTGAGGACTTTTACAAAGCTCTCTGTTCGTCTTTTCAAGAATTTGATTGCGAGGAAATGTGGAACACTTTCTTAATCCCTGGGGAATTAAAGAAATATGCTTTTAGGGGCTCAAACAATCGGCGGGCGAGTGCACCTCCTGATAAACACTAAACGGTTGAGGAGTTACAGCCCTGAAAGGAAAATAAGATTGAGACGGAATGAATGCCGCAACCGGGGCTAAAGTGTGCGTGTGTGTGTGTCAGTATACGTCTGTATCTGTGTGTGCGACTGTGTGTATAAACTGGAGCGCACAGCATTTCGCAGCAGGGTTTAGTCCACAAAAGCCTCACACAAAGATAGTCCTACAGTTGGGTAATGTGTGTGCATGTCCTGTGTGTGTGTTTCCTGGAGCTTTATGTGGAATAGTATTGACTACTTTTCCCTCCTTTTTTGCTCTCATAACCAAAACTGATTTATTCTGATTCATGTGCTTACATCTAATGAAACCATAGTGCCGCATTACAAAACGTAGTTTTATTTAGACAGGGATATGTTTTAATTTTGGAATGCTCAAACAAATAATGTCGACCTTTCCTGTTTTTATTTTCTTGTTTAATTTGGAGCATTTGTTAATGATTCCACATAGTGACACAAAAATCCTGCAGGCTTCTCTTGAACACAGCGTTCTGGGCTGCAGGGCTTTCCATGAGATGTGGGTCCCACTAGGGGCCGGTGGTGAAACCCATCTAAACAATTCTGTTTGATCAGATGTAGGAACAATATGAGTTCAAGCTACGTAAAGCTATCTAAAATCAAGTGACATCTTTGATCTTATCTTGACTCCAGCCAGCATGTCATCATCTCTGTTGTCATTTTTAATGCTGTACTCGTCAGAGTCATTGCTGAGATCTGGAAATGCAGTAACAAAGCATCACTAAAAAGTCTGACAGTGTGAAACGGATGTGTAGTCAGACTATCACTCCCAGGATTTCCAAACAAATTTGTAAGAGAAGACTAAAGTAGACAGTCAAATTGAAGCCAAAAGTGATAAACATCCATCACACCTTCCAATCTTGCAACACTCTTCCTATCCAATGAGGGTTTATGATTAAGAGCTAAGATAAACTGTCTACACTGTGGGCTTATTTATAACCACTTCTTTTCCTTGTCTGGCTTCTTGTTATAGTGTTGCTGACTGTCTAGATTTAGCAATTACTTTGGCGAATGCAATTGGAGTAAGTCCCAAGTTGTGATAAAAATGGGATTTATCCTTCCAGTGATTGTTGCTCGATATTAAAATCCCTCCATCCAACATACAACTTACTGTATAATCACATGCGTTTTCTTTGGGTAATCCATCTTAGCTCTAAAGAGGTTGTGCTCAACACTTTACAGAGGCAGACGTCTGGCTGGAAGTTTGTATATCCAGCAGCAAAAAAAAAAAAAATCTAAGTTCTTTAAGGACTTAGCAGCAGAACACAAAAGCTCTCAAAAAGCATTAAGTCTAAACCTGTGCCTGAGCAAACTGCGAGGCCTGGAATGACTGTTTCACACGAATGCTGGGACCAAACTGGTTTTGCATTCCGCGCAAAATCTGATCACTTTTATTGGCTGACAAAATGTCTGATGGGGTATCAACCGGGTATCAGGTTTCTTATTTTCACCGCCGGGGTCACCTGACTGCCTGCTTTGTGGAGCGCTGTGAGGTCTGACCCAAGCATCACTATGTGAGGGAAAATCTGACGGGTTTGTACCAGGTTGTGTGTCGTGACTGATCTGTGTGTTAATTCACATGGAGACGTGGTGCCAAGGGAAAAATGACCGTGTTTAAGAGGTGGTGCAAAGTCTAGCAAACTCTTGTATGACTTTGTGTGTTTGCGTCGGGGTGTGTGAGAAGTCCTTTGGGTGTCAGAGCCGTGATTCAGTCTGCACCTGATCTTGTGTGTTTTTCTCAGTCCCTAAAATATGTAAATGTGCTGATCTCTAGGGGTCCCATTAATGATTCTGTTCAGTTTTAATTGATCTCTTGATAATCTCCAGCAGCATTCTGCTTCATGTGTAGTCTATTAAATGTCAGAAAATTAGGAAAAGTGCCCTAGGTGACATCATTACATTGCTTGTTTTGCCCCACTGATACTCCAAAAAACAAAACGATAAAAATTTACAGTAAATACTCGCATTTGAGAGGCTGTAGCCAGAGAATATTTAAAATTATTGCTCAATAAACACGATAATATGAGTGTTTATCTTGAGTTTAATGTTTCACCATTACTGCAATATGTAGTGTTGTAATATGCTCATTTTGTATAGCAGCAACAGAGCGACATCAAAGTAATGTGTCTTGTAAAAACTGCAAAACGTTCTCGACCTGTTGTTAGATTTTCTGTTTTAACCATCGAACTGGAGACTTTGTTGGGAAAAAGAGGGTGAACGCAGCCAAATGACCGTTGCCCTCCACAGCAACTGGAGAGTTTGGATGAGGGGCAGAACGAGCTCAAAATTTACAGCAGGCGTAAAGGCATATTCCATAAACATTGACACACACACCAGCTGCCTCGCGGCCTCACCAGTCTGGCCCCCTCTGGTCACTGGCCTGTACCGTGTCTGTCCTGAGTCCGGTCTGAGGATCGCATGGCTGCAGCCTCCACCTGCTCTGCCAATGTGACCTGTCTGTCAGCAGTGGCAGCGCACAGACGCACACTCACCGCGGAGATATGAGCTCAGTGTACACTCGGGGGGTCAGCCACAGACTGATGCAAGCTCTCACACAGACAGAAGTATATACTTAGTGATATACTTACACTTGCAGCTTTCAGCGTTGACACACTGGACAGCCTTGACGCTTTGCTTCGTGCACGTGTGTTTGCACTCTCATCTATACGTGCACACGCGCAAACGCTTGCAAATATGTGCGAACTAAGACGCGAGTGCAAAAATATTTTAAGCTCTTCGTTTAGCTAATGATACGTAACTATTTGTTTAAAACTGTTCACGCAAATATACGTTTCGTCATTCTTGCCTCTCACGCTGCCTGCTTTGGTGAGGCATTCAGGACAGGCTCACTGGTGATGAGTTAAATGTGGGTGCTGCGTCACATTGTGTATTCAATCTCCTCAGCCTTTTTCAGGTCTCTCCTATTAAAACTAAATTTAGTAAATAAACAAAACTAAATTAAAAACTAAATTAATTAACATTAAGAAACAAGTTGCCTTTTTCCTATTAACTCTCCCAATGTTTTTTTTTTTCCTGCTGATTGACAAGTGGAAGTGAAATGTAGCTGAAAGATCTGGAAATGTTCCAGTAATTGGATCTTGTGCTAATTAGTGAAGTAAAATGATGTTTTTTGGCCCTTCACAGGACGAAATGAGTTGATCGCACGGTACATCAAGCTCCGCACGGGGAAGACGCGGACCAGAAAGCAGGTGAGTTCTCTGCAGATGCCATTTGTAGCAGCCCCTATTTTTGAACCCCTCCAGAAAATCCTCTCCTGTTGAGTGATGTCCCAACACCCTGTGTGCACCCACCCCACCGGACCCTCGATCCCTCCCGTTTGGAGGGCTGGACATGACGATTGATTTAGGGCCAGGGCCCAATGCACAGATGCTATAGGATCATGTGTCGGTGTTGTTTCTTCACCACCTCATGGATCTGGTGCTTGTTAGAAAGGGAAAGAAGCTGGGGAATACAGTGATCTGGATGGGAGACCGAGGCGGGACGGAGAGGGATTTGGAACTCTATCCTCACTACGGTATCTGATATGGAAGAACTGATGTATGGGGCAGTGATGGATGTGGAGAGAAAGGGTCTCTAAGTCATCTGGCAGAGTCACTGTGGAAATGAAAAGAGATGAGTGGAGATGAGAGGAGAAGGAGGGGCAGTGACAGATCAGAGATAGATAGTGAGACAGGTTGAAGGTATAGAGGGACACCTGCTGGTTCATCTACAGTAAACTGACTGTTGTAGTACAGCTACATCAGACAGTTGCTGAAAATATAGATTTAGTGTTATGTAGCAACAAATGCCATCTCTTCTGTACTGCATATTTATTACAGATTTTAAAATAAATTGTGTGAGATTGGAAGCAAGTTGTTCATAAGTTTTTCATAAAAAAATACACATTAACAGTTCAGTTTTACTGCAGTTTTTTATTCATTCATAATTTAAATGTGATAGTCGGTATTTCGTGCACATTTCAGGCTATTGATTGACTACAGTTCTTTACAATACACTTTTGAACAAAAAGGTTATCCATACGAACTTTCAGACAAATTTCAGTTTTAAACTTTTGTCAAAACAACATACCAACAGTCTGAGCACCATTTTCAGTTATGTTTCTTTCTTGTTTTCTAATTTTTGTCTTTAAAAAAAACAAAACAAAGCGTATTTAAATCAGTAAGGCATGTTTCTCTGCTTTAAGGCCTCATAGAACAAAGGAATTTTAGCCACATGGTTGTTAAAGCAGCTATCCTCAGGGGTTAAACTGGACCCTAGTCCACCACAGTTGTGCCACCAGCTCCCTAAAGCTTTATTATGCTCCAATGTGAACCACAGATGCAAAGATGTTGCTTTTGTACTAGTTTGTCTGCCTGGAATCCTCTTGACGGGCGTGTTGTCATAGATAATAATAATAATATTAATCGCTTTTTTGTTTGGAAAACAAAGTTACAAAGTTGTATAATAAAACGACAAATAATGAAAACAAATTCAAACAAATAAAATACCAAACATGGAAAATAAACATGATGAAATAGTTTAAGTCAATTTATGTCAAGTCAAGCAAGTTCCAGTAAAAAAAAGATTATGATTGCCGTTATGAAAGTAACCAAACAATGTTATCATAGTAAATTACACATTAGGCATTAAAACCCTACAAAAATGATATAAAATACTACTTTACCTGCTTATAATACATACTTAGGCTGAGACCCCACAATGTTGTAAGTTATGGAGAACAACCTAACTAATGTATTAACGTAGCTAAGACCCCCAGTATTATACACTACAGAACTTACCTAACTAATATAAATATTATGGCTAAATGCCCAGTAGGTTGTCATCTACGCGTCCTTGCAGCATAGCTTTGACACCGCCAGTCATTTGGTCTGCACGTGGATGTCCACAGATAGGTCAGCGCAGGCTTGGAGAGATGACGAAATGTACATCATATGGACCCTAGAGGATCCTTGCATTTTCACAGATGCAGAAAGAATAACACCTGCCTTAAGTCTGGTATATGCTTCCTTGCAGACAGCTGCTGACACCACAGATGGATTGTTTAAATATACTAGTTTCTAGTCTGCTAGGAGTCTGCTAGCGGGACTAAGTTCAGTTTTTGTGCAGTAGGTTATATACTCTCTGCATACACACTACTGCTTTTGTGGCATATCCCCCACACAGACACAAATTTAGGCTGCACACAGAAAGTTCCACACATACTCTCAGGCAAGAGCATGCATATTTACAGATCCAAAAACTACAAGACTGGCCTTAGTGTCACAGAATGCCAACTTGCATATAACTCTTGAAATCTGCTTTCATACAGCAGCTAGAGCTGAATAAACAAATGCAGTTTCTTTTCTAAAACTTTATTAGACAGCTGTAGCATCACACAGACAAAGGTCCCTCACTGTCGTCATGCTGACAGAATGGCTCTGCACAATTTACACCAGTCGCACAGCAACAGTAGCTTCATTTATTATTTACGTCTTTTAAGATTTCCCTGTGTGCTTATGTAATCAAACTATGCACTTTCCTGCAAAGCAAACATCAGAGCTGTCCATACATTTATATTTTCAGCAAAGGCTCCAGCCCCCTCGTGACCCTACAGAGGATAAAGCAGTGTATAGAAAATGGATGGATGGATGGATGTAGTGCATTTGAGTCCACTGAGACTTTACTGTGCTTCACAGAGGTGGATTTTTTTCCCCTCAAACTAATTTAAAAGGTTGCATTAGAAAAATGACCAGAAGATACAAAAAGTAAACAAAAAAGAAAATTTAACAAAAATGAGAATGTTAGGGCATCTCTCTAAAGGTATATGGTCAATTAGATTTAATTTTATTGTGAAATTTAACCAATACAGTGGAGATGAATTGATTTATTTATTTTTTTAAATCTTGAATGGGATTTTTAAAATGGCATTTAGAAAATTCAAGTACACAGCTGAAGTTTGAAGAAACCATGTCGCCAGAAACCAGACACCATCCAGAAAACACAATGTGTACGGTTTTCAGTGCTACAACTGCTGTACCAAAGTAAATGCACACTATTTTTGCTGTCAGCAGAATGCTCTGTGAGCTCTGACCTCAATGAACAAGGGCTTCCCTCACCACAACTCCCAATTTAACCCCTGGCAATACCCAATATTTTTATACTGACAATGTATCAAGTATCAATGACAATGGGACGGGGGTCAGTCACAGTGATACACATGCAGACAATTATCACATGAATCTGTAGCTTCCCCTGGGTTTTAATGAGCTGTATGGCATGTCTTAGTTTATCTGCCCAGTGCCCAAATATACTGTTCTGATTCTCCATCACCACTCTCATAGCATCGTTTTTGGCTGGAGCAGGCAGCTGTTTTCTCCAAAAATGCTCTAAAACCTCCCTGTAAACTACCTGATTAACACTAAACAGTAGAGAGACAAAGCAGGTGACTAACTGTTAAACATAGTGCAACATTTAGCGGCTCAACAGACATGTTTCCCTCAAGTGTTGGTAGAGACCAAAAATAGAGCTAAAATGGGAGTGAAAATTGGACTTTAAAATAACTCCAAATGAATGATGATGTTGTTCCTTAACTACTGGATGTTTAAATAAGCTACTGTTGATTAACAGGTTCAACATGCCAACCCAGAAGGTGAAGATATATCAGTGCTGTGTTCATAATTTGTTCCTGCTGCCCACAGGTGATCAAAACAACAGTTACTGTAGGTTTAAGTTAATGCTGTTTGAGCTTAGCTTCACATTTATCCATTCTTTAATCCTGTGCAGGGTTGCTGGAGGCTTAGATGCATTGCATCTTGAGTCTTGGGTGAGAGGTAGGATACCTTATCCAGGAAAATGAGCAAAGAGGTGACGTGTGAGTCGAGCTGAAGTGGGTCATGCAAATATATCTGGGTCATAGACTGTCGTATGACGGCACTCACCTGCCACTCAAAGCGGCAACATCTTTAAATATCCCTTTAAGCCTGAATACAATTTAAACCAGTGACTTATATATATATATATATATATTTGTTTTTTTTAAATCACCACCTGTACTATTTTCATAAACATTGAAATTAGCTATAGAGAGCGTTTTTAATTTCAGCTGGTAAACATGTTATTCTGTCATAAAATTGGGCAGTTTAACATGGGGATCTGCGGGGATTGATTCACTTTCAGGGTCAGCCTCAAGTGGCTGTTTGAGGAACTGCAATTTTTGACACTGCAATGGCTTCATTTTTCAACCACAGAAATTGCTGCTTGGTTGCAACACAAATATTTGTACCTTTGGGTAGTTTAGAGTCTCTAGCTCACCTGCGTGTTTTGTAACTGCAGGAGGAAAGTGGAGCAGAAGGGCATCCTTGCTTTACTATGTTGCATTGCTTGCTCTTTGTGTCGTCCAGGTGTCTAGTCACATCCAGGTTCTAGCCCGACGGAAGGCCAGGGAGATCCAGGTGAAGCTGAAGGTACGCTACGTGAGTCAACTTTTATCTGCTTTTTCAATATTCACTAAATGTTTTGGAAGATTTCATATGCAATGAAGTGTTGTTCTTGTTAAATGTACTTTGCAATTCTTGTGCACACTGCCAGAGAAAAAAAATAGGCGTAGCTGAGTTAAAGGTGTGATTAGTATGCTGCATTTTCTTATTTTATTTGAGACTGACTCACAGAGTTTTTTAGACTGTAATCAGAGCAAGGTGCCTGTATTCAGCTGTTATCATGATTTCAATCAAGTTGAGCAGCAACAGACGGAAAGAAGGTGAAAACATTATTACCCTATATTATTTCCTGTTATAATGAAGTTTCATGTTTTGTTAAAGGCATTTCAACCTCTGTGGCCCCTCCACGGCCATGTATTCACATTCCATTAACACAAAGACACAAATGATTGGCTATTTTAATTGCAGCCCATAATTGATGCAAGTTTTAAATGAGATACTGACACATTTCGATGAAATGTGAACATATTTTACAAAGCCTGGGGCTTGCTGTGCATGGTTATGAATAAGATGAACCAAACACAATTTTCAGGAAACAAATTAATCCCTGCATTATTCCTTCCAGGTATTACATCTGGTAAGTACCACAATAAAAGTTTTCCTGTGTGGTACGCTGAGAGCTTACACATCCCTGTCCCCCCAGTACTTTCTCAGTTTACATTTCTCATCCGCATACTCGCGGTCACAGCAGGCAACAGGACTCTCCCTCACCTTGGACAGTAGCCACGAGGGTTCAGCTGGCAGGGCTCTGCACCGGTCACAGGGTTGGCCCCTGTGACAGGCCTTTTTAAATACGTCTTTGGTGTAACTGAGATCCCTGCCACATGTACCCCCCATATTTCAGCTATGCCCTTGTGTTAGCCAGTTCTGGGAAGAAGAATGCACCGTGTGGCCTTGCCCATTTGGGCTGGGCGGCAAGTGCTTGTAGTCCTCTGTGGTTTGGAAACTGCTGAAGGAGTGGATTCAAAAACAAGAGCTGTATCACTTTACAGTGTGGCACATAGTATAGACTTTTATTTTTTTATTTTTTAATAAATCTATCTCCTTTTTTAAATCCTTTTAATGACATTAGCATTTAGCAATTTTGATATTGTTATGATAACCGTATTAACATTTCACCCTGTTGCCTGCCTTGACTTCCACTATGACCTCCAACAGAAGCTAGTTGTCATCACTGGCTTGCCCCTGCCAAAGCAATAAACTTAACTCTTGACCCAAAGGCCCTTGACTGTAATATCACCTTCTCTCCAGCTCTCTGGCTGGCAGTGATTCACTGGTGATGCAAGCTGGCCTGAGCCTTTCATTTCCCCTTTTAGGGCTCTGCTTGTGTTAGTGGTAAAGTGGGGCGCTGACTTAAATGGAGTTTGATGAGTGCTCTCCCTTTGCATGACTGTCTGTTTATCTTACTCTCACTCTCTGTCGCTCTCTATAGGACCAGGCTGCCAAAGATAAGGCCCTCCAGAGCATGGCCACCATGTCCTCAGCTCAGATCATCTCACCTACGGCCTTCCAGAACAAGATGGCTCTCCAGGGCCTCTCTAGACCAGCTTACCCCACTACTGGTGGGGTGAGTCTCTGACCTGTCCCCTACATGATCTTATCTATACCAATCTAAAAGGCTGAGCAGTACTCATATTTGTAGAACAAATTCTGTGATTTAATGCCACTCCTTTTATCCTCTTATATACTGATACATTTTCGTCATATTCTTGGATGCAAAGTAGTTTTTATCTTGCGACCATTAGTCTTCAGTTTTCTTAAATTTACAATTTTCAAACATCTTTTTATCTTGCTTTTTCTTGGTTTAGGTTTATGAACTTCTCAGTAATTTGATCTGTTTACAACTTTTCTAATCAATAAATCTTATTTTATCTCAATGCTTGCATCACACATATATATTAGTAATAATATTTACTTTTCTGTCTTTTATCTTTTTTTTTTTTTTTAACACATTTGAGCTGGTAACTTTTTGAGAGCCACCTCTCAGTTGCATTTTGAATGCAGAATAAACACAGTTGTTGCTGTGTATTTAACTATTAAACATAGTTTCTACACCTTTTCCCCTTAGTTTTGGCACGGAGCACTTCCAGGACAGCCAGGAGGCCACGAAGAGTAAGTAGCCATTCTTGTCTACTCTATAGCGCTATCCATTAGTGATTTCTCATGTGATCAGCTTAATAATAATCAGATAAATTTCAGTCAGGGAATAAATCTCAGAGCAAATTAAAACACATCAGTGCAATTATGAAGAAAAGTCCTCAGCTGTCTGACATTCAGCATACCACTCTGCCCCCTGCGTCTTTAGAGGTCAGGTGGTCCAATTAGTATATGAGATGGGGTCATGAGGCTGAGATGCTGCATAACATACCTCCTCTCTCTTGTCTGTCTCTTCTCTCTAGCATTAAGCCCTTCTCCCAGCAGAGTTATGCCATGCAAGCGTCCGGCCCGGCCCCCATAACAGGTGGGTGCTCTTTCTCTGCTCTGCTGTGTTGACAGACGGCCGTCGTGTCAGCAACGTGATGTGACAACCCAGGTCATCGTAGAGAGCCTGTCCAAAGCGCAGAGAGATAGCTGTGTTTTCGCTGCATTTTCAAGGTTTACTTTGTGACACTAAAAGAACACATTTACATGCTCGGTGCCCTCTTCTCTGCAGGTTATGAAAGCACAGCAGGGCTGTCCATGTCTCCTGGTGCCCCCCCTTGGCAGGGCAGAAGTATTGCCAGCTCCAAGCTGCGAATGCTGGAGTTCTCCGCCTTCCTAGAGCAACCTCAGGACCCAGAGACTGTGAGTATAGTGAAGACAACTGTTTTGATCCATCAGTGACTTAGAAGGGTTTATTATTTTCAGGATGTCGATTCAAAAACAAACCTGAAAAAAATCTAGACAGCGCCCAAAATCAGCTGCTTGGAGATATTTCATTCACAGTGTTTTGGTTCTCAGACCTTGGTTGAGTTTACCCTGTAAGATTTTTTTACACAGATTTCTTCTATTAAATTCAGTCCGACAAGAGTGTGACTGGACAAAAATACGTTTTCATAAAACAAAATCACTGTTTCCTCCTCTCTATTGCCTATTAATACTATATATATATAGTTTATTTTGGTGTTGTACCAGCAAAGCAAATCTCCTATCTTAAAGAAAAATAGTGTGGCAAAGGCTTAGACGCAGAATTTTTTTTGAAATAACACAGATTATGACATTGATCGCCAAGTCAGAGATTCAAGAGTCAAAGATTCAAAATGTCCTGTACACAGAAAACAAGTTGCGCTTTAAGAGCTAATTACACAATAGCAATCAACATGAAAATACCAGTGGTACCAAAAACTAACATTCTATACGCATATCACTGAAAAAGACTGGATATTGTGGTTTCAAACTTAAAACATTGGGAGTTTTCCTGTCATAAGGGTGTAACTGCAACTCCCAAAGATGATAGTATAAGCTGTATTAACACATTTACACAACAGCTATCATGAATGGTGAGACTGAAAATAAAACAGCGGAACCTTTGAGAGAGGATATCACAGTAAATGTGATGAAACGGAGCAGCAGGCCTAATATGACAGATGTCTTACGGTATTCAGCAGCACCCTTGGTGTTAATGGCAATTCAGCAAACTGGACATTTGCCATTTTCATCTCCTGATATGCACTTTTGTTTCTCCTAGTTCAACAAGCACCTGTTTGTGCACATCGGCCAGTCCAACCCAAGCTACAGTGACCCCTATCTGGAGTCAGTGGACATCAGGCAGATCTACGACAAGTTCCCAGAGAAGAAAGGGGGCCTGAAAGAGCTGTTTGACAAAGGGCCACACAACGCTTTCTTTCTCGTCAAGTTCTGGGTAAAACATTTCTGTCCGTTTTGTTAGTTGTTTTTTTTTTTAACTTGCTGTTCATAGAAGGCCAGTTTAGTTCAATCTGAACACTTTAGTTTTCAAGTTCAGTTCAGTCACTTTAGTTTGATTTCAAAGGACACTAATTTAATTTAAGATACTATTTTCATACACATTATGTAAAGCCTAATCTTATATTCTATGTTTTGTATACTTAATACATAAGCCTCCCCAAGTCATGAAGGTGAAGTGAGACTACAGTGAATGCTCTTGTTAATGTTTTGTGGCACCTGTTGGCTGTTAATGGCCTCGCGGTGTTAACTGTGTTGAGAGAGCTTAAGCGTCGGAGTTAAAGGAACTTAAGTGCGATTTGAGGCCAGAATGAATGGAAAGTCATCGCTCCTATGACCTGATTGGCGGTTTATATGCCTGCAAAGAGGGCATTGGTGCGCAGCATTTGCCTTGGCTGTATTTGTATATGTCTGTGATGTGCGTGTGGTTGAGTGTGTGACAGCAGCCTTGGGGAGAGTGGCAGGCCTGATCTTTCACTAGGAGAAATGTGATCCCAGACACCTGTCTCTGCACTATTAGACTGACTTCAACCCTGATGCCCCCCCCATATTCTTATTTATAGATAAGCCCCCCCAAAAGACACATACGCACACACACACACCCAGACAGCCACGCAACACTCAACATTACACACAGAGAGTGATAAGAGAGTAAAGCATGATGGCAAAGTCAACATAAGATACAGACACATGGAGGAGACTTTGGGATATCCTTTGGAAAGTTGAGGAAAATCCAAGTTAAGGACATGAAAATGCGCACAAAGAAGAGATCGCAAGAGACCGAGTGTAATCGGACACGATCACTTTGTTCATCTCTCTGATCTGATCCGACCACGTAGCTTTACTTCAGGACAAGACCTTTGGTATTTGTATCATGCGCAACACGTACACAGTAACAGACCCACCCTTCTCCTACCCTACCTCAGGACACCTCCCTCCACACACATGTCAAATAAATAAACACGTCTTTAAAAGGAATTTAACTCTGAACTAACTTAAACACTAAAGCTCAAAAGAGGTCAAGTCAACTCACATGTGACCAAACTGTTCACCAGTAGGACGAACCTATCTCAAATATGAGCATGTTGACTTTACAATAGAAATCAGGGTTAAGCATGACTTAAGTGAGTAAAAATATTTATTTAAACTTGGGTTGTTTCATAAAGTGACAGCAAATATCTACTGGATCAGAACTACAATTAAGTCATTACAAACTCCATTTGTTTTTTTTAAGCACAAATGATGTGCACTCAGCATGTGTGCAGCATCTTGGCTCCACGAGAGCCTTGAGAGGTTGTTTTAGGCAAGGCATCATTCCTCTCGTCTTCTGTGTCATCTCAATAGTTAGACATATACATAGTTCCAGACTATTCAAGATGTACAGTGTCATCCATATATCACAGATAGGCATATCAGACATCCCGCCCTGGTGCTTAGTAAACAGACCAGCATCAGACCACTCCAAATCTGACACACAGTGCAGCCTCATCTTTTTCAATGGGGGATCAACTCAGCCTGAAACATATGGAGCTCTGAAGGAGAAGAGGTGGATACAGTCATAGGTTTTCTTCAGTGGTGTGGATCCTTTCATGTCTGTGGTATGGTGCTTGGATGTCGATGGTGGAGGCACGCTACGCTGCTTCAGTAAAGAATATTGTTAAATTAGTTTCGTCGCTGTGAAAATACATGATCGTCTTAAATAGGTGATGGAGGAAAAGAAAGTGTTGAAAACTGAGTAACTTAAGAAGTCACTGTGTTGTGTTGAGCCACTGGTGACTTGCAAAGCAGATATATACCTTTAACTGCTGTGGTTTGAGGTGCCAAAGACTGTGAATGTCAAGTTCAAAGTGCCGCCTTGCCTCATATGCCACCAGATGGCTTTGTATGTATGGCATTACCCTTCTCACAGGCTCAACTTCCACATTATTTATTGTAGAGAGATAAAAGACATTGGTGAGTGGCACCATATTGGAAGTAGTCATGTCCAGTCCTTGGGAAGAGCAGCTGGTCGAGCCACGGCATTTGATTCGGGGGGTGAGAGGAAGGAGGAGATGAGTAACCCCTCCATATATCATAAAGGAAAAGAGCGCAAGACAGCAATAAAGCACAGGAGATAGAAATAGAGACACACAGTGAGAACAAGAGATAGGGATGGCAAGAGAAATGTTGTGTGGCACGTAACCAACAAGTCATTCATTGGTGAAATATTACTCTCTTGATTCATGTCAGAGCCTGGTGGAGTCAACAGTTATGACATATGCAGCTCCTCACTAGAGGAAAACAAGCTCATAACACTGTCCCCCCTCAGTCTGTTCATCTTATCATATCCCAAGGGGGTCCTCCAATTCTCAAGGCATCCATGACAAAACACAGAAATGCTACAAAACAGCTGGGCATTTCAACACCCACACTGGAGAGGAAAAAAAACCCCAGCAAAGATGCTCTCGGCCATGAAAATAAGCAAAATGAAATCCTCGACACATCTGAAAATACGGTAACCTTATTTACAGCGCTGTAAAAGATGGGAATAGCCTAATCGATGTTGCCACAGTGACACAGGCGCGTGGCAGGTCGTGACTTGGGGGTGTGCTGAGGTGCAGGTTGGCATGGTGACGGTGACAGGCGGCTGACCCACCTCCAAAGCTATGGTATTCTAGATTGAATTTCCAGCAAACCCCCCTGTCGGCCACTGGCTGCCCTGCGCCGCTCCCCACCTTCCTCTTCACCCCCTCAGCGCCCGTGGCCCTGTCCTAACGGATTGTCTCACGCCTTTGAAGTGCAGAGGGAATCCGATTTGAGCTGGCTCTGCTAAATTGTTACACAGCCAGCCTGCCCACCGTGATCTAATCAGCCAATTGCGCAGTGCTGATTGTAATTGGATGAATTCCCTCGCAGGCTGTTAGGGAAGCAGGGAATGGCGGTTCGGGGAGGGTCACTAGGCCCCAGGGATGAAGACAAATAGAGGAATTACATGGGCGAGGGATGAAGATGAACGGGGTGATGAAGAGATGAGAGGAGGCTGAGCGGTGTCTCAATGGCCCATTAGAAGACAAGAGCCCGACAGGGGAAAAGGTAAAACAGCCCAGCTGTCTGACAGAGGAGACGGCACCTCAGTCTGATCTGAAATCTGATTAGACTCGCCTCAATTCAAACTTGAATTGGTGGGAGGATCAGAGATGGGTGAATGTGCTTCCACCTGAGGATAAACAAACTTGGCTGCCTTTAAGTTGAACTTGTAAAGTCATATTTTTGTCTTATTGTCTCATTTGGCATTCCATTAGTTTCAGTTGTTGATTATTATTCTTATTGTTATGAATTACCTTGTTAGTTTTCACAGAAATCTTTTTTGATTGCATCTCAAGATCATGTTTAGCAATGAAAAGAAGTAAAAAATGTACAACGTGACTTGTGCTCTAACTGGCTCCAACATATTCAAAAATGTCAGCATACCTTCTTTAAAGAGAATTTCCAGGTCTGAGATTGTTCAAACAAATCTGTCTTGTTGACAGAGTAAACCCGATGCCGCTCGAATGCTCCATAGATCAACAAAATCTTATGTATCATCATCTTACAAGAACATGCACTCACACATACAAAGAGATAATCAGCATCTTGGGAATCCTGACACTGGATTTGATGGTGTTACTCAAGGTAAATAAGGATCTGTCCATTGGATACCTCCTGGCTTTATCTAGAATCGCTCGCAAGCTTTGCTTAGCTGTAACACCTTCAGTGATGTGTCTTTGCCAGACCGACGCACATGTTCACTGAGATCCATATCACTGAGCATACAGTAGGATCAGGTATTTTGTTATAGATTATGCCGCGGGTCTATATATATATATATATATATATATATACCCTCCAGACTGGCTGCTTGGAGTATGTTTAGTACACATGTGTCTCCAGTTAAAAAAAGGGAATGTTTGCACAGAAAGGGGAGCAAGCCTTAATACATTCACAACCAGGCTGCCTAACTAACCATGATTCCTTCCAGTCAGACTGACAGTTGTAGTTGTAGTTGTAGTTGATCCTGACATGTTGTCTGTTTCCTCCTTTTAGGCGGATCTTAGTGTAAACCTGCAGGATGACAGCAGCTTCTTTTACGGTGTGTCCAGCCAGTATGAGAGCTCTGAGAACATGATTATCACCTCATCCACCAAGGTCTGCTCCTTTGGCAAACAGGTGGTGGAGAAAGTAGAGGTAAGACAAGGTTTTCAAGAATCACTTTTTTAATGTCTTCACTTTGAGTCGATCATAACAAACTTATCCTGCATCTATTATGAGAGATTACTGGAAGTGTTGTGGTGTTTTGGACATACTATTACACTAGATTTTCTTGCCTGTCTTTTTCTTAGCTTTTCCAGCCGGTGCGTCTGGGTGCCCACTGGGTAAATAGGCTGCAAGAAATTTATAGGCTTCCTCTGACTTCTTTGTTTTAGGGGCCCGTAGACATTAGAGTTCTTATCTAGACGCAGCTGACTTCCTGGATGAATGGCTCAGAGTAATGCACTCTTCTTCAAAGTTTATTGCAGAGTCAATTCAGAATATTTACAACGCAACAGAGATTTTGCCATTTTTACAATTGTTCCTTTTGCAAGAATTGTGTTTGGGAAAGTATTTTTGAACCTGTAAACCTGCCACGATGGCATCTGACAGCAGACTGGCAGCTCTGTAGATTCTAACTGGAACTGAAAAAATGCACTGTGTCCGCCTTTGTAATTTTTCTGTGAAATATATTATTTTGGAAATTGAACTTTAATCAAAGATGAGGCAGCTAAAGGCCACTGCTCCTAAATCAACACGTGAGGTTGCCATAAGTAAATACGTTTTCAGGAGGTGGTGGACAGTAACATAAAAATTAGCACATCAGTAAATAAGGTTTGGTGACTTATTTAGTAAATAGTATTCATTCGTTTCAGTTTATTTATTTTGAAACCCCTGATTTTGTGTGCTTCACATTTTGTGGAACCCCTGTGTGTTATTTTTGGATAGCAGAGTTCCTGCAATTATCAACAGTAAATGATATATGTGGCGACTATTCAAGAAGTTTGTATCACCGAATGAATGATAGACCAGTGAAATTTCAACATTAAGAGGTCATGACCACATCAAAACATTACAATTATCACCCAGAGGAGTGAATAACTGCTACTGGTGGAGATGAATTCCAGTCAATTACCGCTGATCTGTGGTCAGGAAACTGACGTGATTCACAAATCTCCCCAGCATGACTAACTGTTATGTTTCCCGTTAACTATACACAACAGTCGCCCTGCCCCCATCCACTGCTGATGGATTGTACAATATAAACACATACACACACACATCCCTAGGTAGAGCCAGCTGCCTCCGTAGACCACATGATGATATTTAATGGCTTCATTATTTGATTACAGTTGTCACAAGAAATATGTTTATTGTCAAATCTGGCATGCCATATGCTGCATTAGGAACATTGGGTTATACAGCTTATCACATAGATGTTCATATCCAACATATCCATTTGAGTTTCAGTGGAATATGTGTGCTTATGTGTTTTGTTTTTTTACATTAGGTTTCACATTTTAATGTGTTTTAAATCCTCTTCAAGTATAGTGTATGTTCTCAGATATTGGATTTCACGCTTGCCTTTCTGTTTTTCCTAGACCGAGTATGCACGCTTTGAGAATGGACGCTACGTGTTTCGGATCCATCGTTCCCCGTTATGTGAATACATGATCAACTTCATCCACAAGCTCAAACACCTGCCGGAGAAGTACATGATGAACAGCGTACTGGAAAACTTCACTATTCTACAGGTACACATAGGATTCAGGGATTTGTCATGGTATCTGCGCATGTATAGTGGCCAGGGATTTTATAGTTTTTGCATGTGTGTTACTCTTCTGGTATTATATGCAGTCATCTTATCTTCATGAAGGGAAACATGTGATATTCTGTTAAATATTTACATTGGCTTTCCTTCTGAGAGTGAAATAAGAGAACCACTTTTCATGTCTGGCAGCCACTTACCTTAGATTAGCATAAACACAGCCAGGAATGAGGGAAACAAGCACCTTGCTTTAAGTTGTATTCATATGATATCATTCAGACTACAACTACCCTGAACAGCACCCAACTAGCAATTAAAGTTAAAAAATAAAATAAAATAAAATAAAATAAATCATGACTTTGTAACAGGGACAATCTTTCACTTGTTGAAAAAAAAAAAACACAGAAAGGCCTGAAGGTCACAAATCCACATTTACTGGCAGTTTCATTAAAATAAAATCCAATATTTACACTAGTAGAATCAATTCAGCTCATTTGAAAGGAACTTTCCAAGGCTTGTTTGTGTTTGGCTTCATTTATGAACAAATATGTAACGCTAAAAAATAATCTAATTAAGGATATCTGGTGGGATGACAAGATTAGCAATAGAGTAGCTTTCTTTGAAAAGGGCAGCAGCTGTTTCCCCTGTTTCCACTCTTTATGCTAAGCTAAGCTAATCAGATGCTGGCAGCGACTTCGTATTCAGCAGACACACATGAGAGTGCTAGTGGGAAGAGAGAGAGTAAACATATTTAACAAAATGAATGATTTAGGAACCGAGTACGAGGTGTGTCAGAAAACTTTCAGGACTGGTTTCACAAAAGATATATTTCAAATCCAAACTACAAGTTTTCCCCTTCAAAGTAATCCTCCTGGAGTCTAACACACTTTCCCAGCCTTCTCTGCCACGTCGCCATGCACTCCTGGAAGGATTTCTCTGGGATCCTCTGCAGCTCCATCGTCACAGCCATCTCGATGTCGTCCACGTCTTCAAAACGGGTCCCCTTGATGACCCCCTTGAGCTTGGGGAAGAGGAAAAAATCCCACAGAGTCAGGTGGGGTGAGCAGGGAGGTTACTCTAGCACGGCGATGTTCTTGTCAGCCAGGAACTGTCGGATGCTCAGGGCATTGTGAGCAGACGTGTTGTCATGGTGAAGCAGCCACGACTTGTCCTGCCACAACTCTCACCTCTTCTCTGAACTAAAAGAAGCAAACGGCGCAGGATCTCTTTGTAGACGTTCTGGTTGATCGTCTGAAGGGGAAAACTGGTAGTTTGTAGTTTGGGTTTAATTTATATCTTTTGTGACACCAGTCCTGGTACTTTTCTGACACACCTTGTATGTCACTGTTATCAACCTTTATTAGTTCTGTGTACATAGATCTGAGATTATTTTCTGTCCTGTGTACATACAGAAGCATAAACAACATATTCACTCTTAAAATCAATGTGATCTCTCTGTATATAAAACATTCTTACACTAAAATGCAGTCATTATCCATCATTCCTGCTGTCCTGTTAACACCACTCAGAGGTGATGAAGCACACAGGGCCACATGGATGTTCAACATGTATGAAGACGTTTTCTTTCAAATTCAAAGGGCTTTTTGCAGCCATCGTCACACTGTAGCAACAGGTGTGAACCAGGACAGCGGTGGTCTTTAAACAAATATGGTGCTGCTGTGATATTTCCACTGGGCGGTCCATTAACAGCCGGTAGCATTTTTTTTCACAGCCTAAGAACAGCATGTTATTATGGTTTCTTGCAGACTTAAACCATTTGGTCCATTCTGCTCTAAGCTGGGCTTTTCTCAATGAGCCGGTATGCTCCTCAGAGAACAGACACAGAGAGGAAAAGTGAATAGAGTGCAGTGTGTCACCATAGTAACAAGTGGTCCTCAACAACAGGGTTCAAAGAAATTTGTGTTCCTTCTACTGGCGGCTGCATTCCTACAGTACCAGCCAAGAGACAATGACCATATTGAGCCCACACTGACGACTACATGGCAGCATGTCATTAGGCTTCTCAGTGGGCTGATTTAGCTCACATTAACCATGAACAGCTCATAAACAGATGTTCACACACATATACATGCACACACGCTTGCACGGCTGGACACAATGGATCGATTTGCCTCCTGTGATAAGCGTCGCATTCAACGCAGTGCAACTGAGGGGAATGAATTGCTCAAACTGTGTGCCTGTGTTGTGCTTGGTACATTCCACACTCCTGCTGTTTTTTAGATCAACATTGCATATAGAATAACATCATTTTCACCAAAGAGACTGTGTATTTATTTTCCTTTATGAATAAAAGTGTTATATTATGTAGATATGGCATTTCTATCACTGTTCTTCACATTTTTTTTCACCACTGCTAATTCATTAGTGTCGTAGGTTCATTTCATAAAACCAGTTATGGTCCTATACTGTACATACACTGTGAATGAATGAATGTGTTAAAGGCTTGTTTAAGTTGTTTAAACAACTAACTGCATCAAGAGGCAGCATATTGAACCATGTACTGCTATCATTGGATTGTAATAAAATTAACACTTTTTTCAGTTGATAATCATTGTTTTTTTACATTTAAATGCAATTACAGGAATATACTAACAAACTTAACAGTAATTCAGTCTTGGTTATGTACAGTTGTCCTCAGATTTATTCATACTCTTCCATTAAAGAAAAGAAAAAAAATTCACAATAGAATAGAATAGAATAGAATAGAATGCAACATGGTGCATGACAAAATTTAAGATAGTCACTCAAATAACTAGAAACTTAAAAAAAAAAAAAAGTTATATAAATAAAAATTTGCTAAATTATAATTTTGTGAAATAAGACATTGCTTTTGAATTGTGGTTGAAAAGAATAATAAAAAACAAAATTTAAAAATCTGTCCCAGACAAATTAGAGCACTTTGCTGATGAGCAGTGGACCAAAATCAAAATACCCGTCAACAGGTGCAGAAGTCTGACTGAGAGTTACAGAAAACACTTGATTGCAGTGATTGGCTCAAAGGGTTGTTTAACAAAATATTAGTTTATGGGTCCCATCATGCTTGTTTGCTTGTTTTTTGTTTGTTTGTTTTTAATATTTCTGTTGAACCACAATTCAAAAGCAAGGTCATGATTTTCACTAAACTTTTATTTATTATTACTTTTGTCAATTCCAACTTATTTCAGTGACAGCTGTTTTTTTCCTTCTTTAATGGGAGAGTATGAATACATTTGAGGACGACTGTAGCAGAAAGCCATGGCTCTGCTAAAACCACAAACATAAGGACACGTATGACATAAAAGTTCAGATGTTAAACACTAATGAATGTCATTGCACATATCGTTACTTACAGAACCAAAATAAATGTGACTAAAATGTTGTTATCAGTAAAAACATGAGAAACCAAGGTAGGAAGCTTTTTTTTTCTGCCACCACCAGACTGAAGAGTGTTTTTTATGTTTGTCTGTAGGTGGTGACTAACAGGGACACACTGGAGACCCTGCTCTGCATAGCCTACGTCTTTGAGGTGTCCACTAGCGAGCATGGCGCGCAGCACCACATTTACAGGCTAGTCAAAGACTGACACAGTCACACAGTTGGAACTTGCCAGCTCTAGACCCATTGTAGCACATCAGTGAGCAACAACACTAAACAATGGACTACTTCCTCCGCAAGCTTAAAGCTGAAAACATACAACTCGGTCAGGAGCCCAAAGAAACACTGGCTGCGTCAGCGTGTGCAGGAACACGACTACTGCTGAAGAAGAGGTGGATTTGGGACTGTGGAAGCTGAAACATGCTGTGTGTGAAAAGTGGCAAGAAGGAAAGAAGAAAACAAAAAAACAGAGGAGGACCATGATACACTGTGGTCTCTATACCAAAGGAGCCAAACAAGACCTGCATGAGAGAGTTGTCATTGGTGGTGTTTTTCATCTCATTTTTACTAGAGCTTGTGTTTAATTTAGACTATTTTACACACATGCATGTGCAGGGGATGTTTGCTACAGAGGAGTTCGGCTGCCTCAGGGTGCCATCTAGTGACTTAAATATATATAACAATGGGGAAAAAAAATAAAGAAAGTAGACAGAGAATCCCTCTTTTGCACATCCATAAAATATCACTGTTTTTGGTGCCAATGTTTTGTGTTATTTGAGCATTTGAATAATTATGTACAGCGCCACATCCATCTCCTCTTAACAGAGTTGTGACGATAAGTGGCTAAAATGATTTAAGAGAGCTATTGTATTCACTTTGTTTGATGTTTAATGTTCAATGTTTCTTGTATTGTCTTACTGTTTTGATTGAAAACTATCTGACTACAGCAAAAAGGCACATAATAACACTGCTAACTTGAACCAGATGTGGATCTGTGAGTTAATTACAGAAGCTGTCTGTATCTGTAACTTGCCCTGAAGTGTCAGATGAAAATACAAGTGTTTCTTACATAACTTCTCACTGTTGCTGGGTTTTGTGACGTGCTGCCCCTTACTGCTACATGTGGCGTGAACCTAAAGATAAATATCATCAAATGTGCAGGATTTAATCCTACATCCTACAACTACAGTGTGAGTACAAGTCAGAACAAAGCTTTTACCTGTGCCGACACTTTCAAAGATCTCTGTGATCTTTAAAAGTTTACATGTCACTTCATAAATATGGCTAAATATATAATCTAACGCACTTTGTAACATAGTGTTATGATACAGCCTACAAAACTATGTGACAGGTGTCAAATGCACAAAGAGTTTCTGTAGAATACAGAATCAGAATTACAGCAGTTGTTTCATATTGGTTCATATTAGCTCTGTCTTGTTTTATTACCACATACTAATTTTAAGAAGACTTCAAACTGTGTCGTGTGCACTTCACACTAAAAAGGTGACTAAATAAATACAAATATTTAAAGATGTCAGCGTGCATACTAGATTGGCTTGACTTTGAAAGGTGTTTTTGATGGGCACCATATTATCCCACAATGCAATGCGTTGAGGAAACGGATTTAAAAATAGTTGGTAGTGATGCAGCTCCAAGTAAACCAAAAGGTAAGGATTTATTCTAGAGCTGCAATTTGAAATGCATAAAGTGTTTTGATAATTCCATTTGGTGAATCCATTAATTGGTTCATTGTGTCAAAAATGCAGACAAATAGCCAAAAATGTTCATCTTTACTAAGGAGGAATCTGCAGATTATCTGTTTTGTCTGAATATTAAATCCAAACTTTAATATATTCCTTATGCATATCTTCACATTTGGGAGATTGGATCCAACAAGTGTTTGGCATTTTTTCTTGATAAATGACTAAATTATGCTGCTCTATCAATCAACTAATTATTTAAACTGCAGTTTTAAATCTGTAGCAACATTGTGCTCTCTATCTGTGAAGTTTAAAGTCCTCTGGTCATTGGTTAAACCCTGAACACTCACATCTGTGCATCAGAATTACATATTTAGATGTTTTTCCATGAAAATAATCACTTCCTGCCCTAAAATGACTTAGATGTCACTCTGCTCTACATTGAACAGATCTATAAAGTCCCTACCTCTGTCGTCATTCACCCCTCCCCGCTCACTGCAGCTCGAGCACATCAGCTTCTTTATGACTTTGCTCAAACACTGTAAAACTACTCTACGCTACCCAATGGCATGTTGTAATATTGGAGTAATTCAGCCATAAATATTCAAACTGGAAACTGATTCTGAAGAAGTCGAATACAGAAAGCTTCACCTTGTAAACCAATAGAATTAGTTCCTTAGGTATGGTTAGTATAGAACTACGTTAGTCTGAATTTGTGTTTTTCAGACTGTCACACAGCAGTGTACATGGAAAGGCTCAGCCTGGGTGCTCAATGCTCATTTAGCTTTTGATATATCTTGTGGCGTATTAAAAACACGATATGGACATGTTAAAGTAAAAAACTTGACTTTCACTGGAAGGGGTCTTTTATTGGCAGTTTCATTGCCAATTCACAGTTTGATTAACATCCATCTGGACATGTAACATTTTATTGTTAGTTCAAACATTTCTGGAATGCAAAAATACTGAAAAAGTTACAATACATTCAGTAAACTGAGTGTAGTAGGAATTGAGACACAGCTACTGTTTACTGTTTGACTGTTGCCATCTGGTGGTGGTGAGACATTATTGCACTTTTTCTGTCCCCCTCAGCATAAGTTCAAATATAGAAAAACTTGTGAGCTGGACTGAAAGCTCTGATACTCTGGCAAGTCATTTGACTTTATTAGCATGCAGGAAAACCAGCCTGTGCTGCCTGGATAGTAGTGCCTCAAAATGCCAGCTTCCCATTTAATCCACTAGACTGTGTTTCAAACTAAAGAATGCATTTTGGTGTAAAGTTCCCACTGCTATGGGAAAAGAATCCAACTGGGACAACAAGCAGACATTCAGCTGGTTGGTCTGATTGGCTGCTTTTCTAAATCTCTGTTCCCACTGCAAAGCTGCATGACTACATAACAGTGTACATGTTGTGTAACTTTTTAAAATGTAGTAAGATGCGATCATTTCCATTTCTGGAATCTGACAGAACAAACTATGTTGTTTTTGGTGTCATCTAAATTCCTCATTAAATCATTTGGTGAAGGCAATCCTCAGATTCACTTTAATTCTTTTTCAAACCATTTCCACAGAATTATTGCCCCTAAAGTTATGACCGACGAGCCCTGCATTCCATAAGCTCTTTGTCCAGAGAGGTACTTTCAACTCCCAGGTGTAAACCGAGAACGTGGCACTGTGATGGAGAGACAAGCTCACAAAAGGTGAGAGAAGTGTAGCAAATCCCAAACCGCGGCGCAAAAGGCGTATTCCCATAATCCCATTTGAAAGAATTCAGGCAGATTGCTGCAATTATGGCAATCCACTCTCAGATGTCTGACCTGGCTGCAACAGACAGCTTGTTTTATTTTTTCTCCCTTTTTTTTGTTTGTTTTCCAGCCCAGTTCTTGCACACACAAAAAAAACTGGAGCAAGATGCCACGTGGTGAAATAATACCTGCATGGTGGAGATTCATTCAACAGGAATTCTCAGGCCTGAACGATGATTGTGTCAGACAGACATACAGCAAGCTGGGATTTAGAATGAGACAAAAAATGCAAAGACCTAAAGTGTTTTCTCTTAACGAGCTGTATAGTTATGCCACAAATGATCCCATAAAACTATATGCAGGGGATGGACAAAATAACAAGAACACCTTCCTGTAATCCAATTTAACAACACTATAGACAATAACTTTGGAAATTCCACATAGAAAAGCCAAATGCTGTCACTGAGCATAACTTTTCAATTGTTGTTTCCTAACCTGTCTGATTTTTTAAAAATGCTTACACAGTTGAGAGTCAGAATAAAAAGAAATTCCCATTTAGCACTAAAATTGCGCGGTTTCATTTTCTGAGGAAGATTGTTTGATTGTTGTAATGCACCAAGGCTGTATTTCTTGCAACGACAGGCTGTTTCTGTTATTGTGTCCACCTCTGCCTTATTAAATAGCATCTGTAGAAAGCAGACGTGAGTTATCCTCCAGCAGCGCCCCTGAGGCTGACGGACTGCCCGTGGATCAGCCTGGACAGCCTTACGCACGGCTGGGTCTCCACCTCCTGCAGGTGCGTAACTGTGACACACCTGGAGACGGACTGGCACCAGTAAAACCAGACCACTGGCTCCCGTCAGCTCCAAGCAATCAGCCTCCCAAATATGTCTCTGCTTCGTCCAGATTGTGGTTTAACATGGTGTGATTTAGATTATGCGCAATGAATGTCGCATGGGGTTCGCTGACGCTGGTTCTGAGTCTGGTGAGCCACACCGAGTCCAGGTGCTCACCGACCTCCTATTATAAAAACTGCTGGATCCGACGGTTCCCGGGGATTTTCATCGACATCGAGGAGTCCCAGAGGAGAGGAGCGCAGCTTCTCAAGTACTACCAGGAGGAGACGGCGCTGAAATGCAGCCGCACCTGCTGTCTGACGAGAAACTGTGAGTTCTGCTCCTGTAATCTGCTGGTTTTATTTATTGGAAACGGTAAATTGATCCGCTGCTCATGCATTCAGCCCTGAATAATCATCTCTCTTTCCTTATAGTTTCCTGTAATCTGGCCATTTTTCACTATGATACCACTCAAGAAAACGTGAACTGCTTCCACCTGCACTGTCCAACATTGGAGAGCTGCATTCTGAGTCACAGAGGCAACGTTGTTCTGTACAACATCACAAAGGGTAAGTCCATTCATTATTTATCTATATAAACTACTGACAGAGACAGATCATATAATCAGTAATTTGATACCACTGTACTAGTTGTAGCAGCAATGGAAAAAAGTAACTTGTTACAGAAGTGCTGCACCAAAGTACAGTTTTAATGTACTTCTGCATCACTTTTCAGAAGGAAGTAATTTGTGTCTTACCCCACTACATTTAAATAACAGCTAAAGTTTATTTTAGATTACAAATTTAACATACTGAACTTGTAATCACGCTGTAAAATGTTCATCCACCCAACAGCAGTTAAAAGCATCACCAGCCAAGTGCATCAGTAATCATCTGATAATGTAAACTGAAGTAACTCTGAGGCCTTTATTTCCTGCAAAATCAGTACTTTATGGTCTGATTTGAGCTTGTCTTATATTGCCATTCATGCATAGATTCAGTGAATGTATTCTCTCACTTCTTCCACCGAGACTTAGTAAAAGTAAAAACTGTGTAATGTTTGTCATTTTTCATTTTTCAATTGGTTTGTAAAAGTAAAAATTAATTCACTGATTAATCAGTTAGTTTGATGAATTCAAGGAAAAATCTGATCTTTTGACCCCTACAGTGAGGGGATCTGGTGGCTCTGTTATTCTGTGGGAGGGCAGTTTGCAGGAATGATTTGGGTCCACTTGCAAAAAAAAAGCACACACATCCATGTGATGACTTGTAGGTGCTCAACAAAAATATGAGTCGTCGTCTTGTAATATAGTCTACGTACTATTATAGATAATCCCAATAAAATTAATTATGAGTATTATAGTTCTACCACTACTATTAAATTACTACCTGAGGTGGCTGTGGCTCAGGTGGTGGAGCGGGCCGGTCAATGATCAGAAGGTTGGTGGTTCGATTCCGCCCTGTAACCAGTGTCATGGTCATTGTATCATTGGGCAGGACACTTCACCTACCTTGCCTGGTGTGAATGTGTATGAATGGATTCTTTGAGGTGGTGGTCAGAGGGGCCGTAGGTGCAGAATGGCAGCCACGCCTCTGTCAGTCTGCCCCAGGGCAGCTGTGGCTACAATCGTAGCTACCATCGGAATGAATGTGTGTGAATGAATAATTGATAGTGTATACGCTTTGAGTTACTCCTTGAGTAAGAAAAACACCATATAAATCTAATCAATTATTATTATTACCTAATAGTGATATTTGGACCATAAATGCTCTACTTAAGACAATAAAAAAGGGTCCACATGTTCCCTTAGATGTTTGGATCACTGCAAATCAATACCAAGTACTTCTGAGTGATCCACCTTTATCCTATGATGAAACATTTATATCCTGATGGGAGCATTTCCAGGATGTAAATGCCTCCATCCATAGGACACGAGGAGTCACTGAATGATTTAATGAAAATGATGTAAATTATATGCTGTATGGTTCATTCACCAGATCTCAACACAACTGTGGGAGATTTTTAGTTTGACAGCACTCTCCATCACCACCATCAAACACTGAATGAGGGAATATCTTTAGGAAGAATGGTGTTTATCCCTCCAGTAGAGGTCAGAGACTTGGAGGATCAATGCCAGGATGCACTGCAGCTCTTCTTACTGAGACACTTCATGCATTTTTTTCTCCTTTACTTGTATGTAGATCATCCAGTTGTGACAGAACAACAACAAACAGGACTCTCATTCATTTTTTCATGTTCTAGGCGTGGATCCAGATCTGTTGGTGTTTGGAAAATACTTCACGTCTAACGTACGCGTGCTGCCCCACCACTACAGCCGAGTCAACGCCTCCGAGCCGCTGCCCTCAGACAAGCGCCAGTTCATTCATCCTCCTCCACCCGTCGCCCTGCCTCTGACTTCTGCACCCTCGACTAAATCTCCCACTACAGTGAGTGAGGTGCACACCACCACTGCAGCGCTGCACAGCTCCAGTCAGCCTACAGACGTTCACACAACTACCTTGTCTTCCACTGAAACTGAAACTCCGCCAGCTTCAGAAAACTATGCACAAACGAGAATCCCAGCCACCTCCACTGCTTCTCTTGCACCTAGCTTTACTGCGTCTCCTTCGTTCTCCACAGTTACCACCCTCGATCATTACAGCTCTGAAACCCTTCCTGTCTTTTTAACCACAACTGAACAACCCTCCAAATCCAACCCTACCCATCCTCACACCACCAGCTTCTCTCAGTTAGCCAACAGCGCTCCACCCTCCACGACTCTTATAGGCAGCATAGAAAGCAGCAAGCAGTACCCCAATGAGACCAAGGGCAGCCTCGAGAGAAACCACACTGCAGGCAGTGAGGGAGGCCAGGGAGGCGATGGAGAGGACCCCGTGCCGGGGTTGGGACCTGGGTGGCACGTGGCTGCTCACACCTTGCTGGTCGCGGTGGTCATCTGTATCACGGTGCTGCTGAGCTGCTGCTGCTCTGTTCTGCTGGTGGTGAGCTGGAGGGGTCAGAAGAAGAGGATGGGACGCTACCGGACGTCATGGAGAGGGAAAAGAGGCTCCATGCGTCTGATTAAGTACGTGCTGGTCAAGGAGAACTCCTGAACGTGAGGGACGAAAAGGAGATGAAACTGATATTTTTCTTGTCTTTCACAGTGTTAATAATGAAATGAAGGGACATGAACAGAATTTGTACAATTATATTTGTAAATTTTCACATATTGGTTTATTTTAGCAGCAAGTATGTTGCCTTGTATTGCTTCTTTGTAAGTAGATGGGGATGAAACAGTAGTCAGCAGACAGAAGTACTGTAGAGATAACACTTTGGACACAACAGCTCCAACTTTCGTCAAGAGAGTCAACAGATGTCTTTTTGTCCGGCCCACATTTTGACGTACTTCAGTGATTTTTAAACGCTTGTTGATGCCAAAACCTCAAAGACATTGGCCACTTGTCCACACCAGTCTTAAGTGCGACTTCGAGGGCACTTCCAAGCAATTAACGGCTACAATTCAAGAGTGGTTCATCAATATGTCGACAGACTGGAGATTTGCCTGGCGCCTTTCAGTGCTTTGACCTTCCTGCAGTCTGCTCCTCTGTGCTCCGGGTCGCTCCTGACCTAAAAGCGCACGGACCAAAACTCTTTAAGAAGAGTGACGTACTTTTAAACAGCCTGCTGCTGAAAGCATCCTTTCACTGGGGTGCTGCTGCTCCTCGACCTGATAGTGACGAGAGTGAGATGGGAGCTGAAGCCGGGCTGGAGAGTGACTGAATGGGGCTTCTATTTCATTAAAGCTTTCACCGACTCAATATAACGTTTTGACTTCAAAGACAACACTTAATAACAACAGCATACGTTACACTTTTATTTTTATGTTAACGCCTGCATCATTCGCCTCATAACAGCACATTTATTTTGTAAAATAAATATTACTAACTACAGTCTTGAGGTTGTGGTATTGAAACTGAAACAATGATTATCTTCCTGTTTGTGTTACTGATACAATGTTGGAGCCTGAAATGATATCTGAGGCTGCAGTTGTAGGTCCGAGCTGCTCTTGATGACTGTCTTTGTGTAAATATAAAATGTATGTTCAGTGGTATTAGAGGTTGAAGACTTTCTTGACCGCCTCCTTGTACTGCAGCATGCTGCTCTCGTTCTCTCCTTCGTTCTTCAGCCTCGTGACCGAGTCCTTATACTCCTGCACCTCGCTCCTTCCCAGCAGCTGTTCTCGCACTTCTTCACCTTCTCCCTCCCCGGCCACTTTCATGCGTACCAACATGTCCAGGACATTCTTTTGGGACGGGCTGCCCTCCCAGCTATACTCCTCCATGTCTGCCACGGTCTTCTCTGCCTCCCAGGCCTCGGTTTTCTGAAGAATGACAAAAACAGAACATTTGTAATCTTTATGTTCAGATGGAAAATTTATCCAAACAAACGGAGAAAACATTAAACCAGAGACTAAGTTAAAGTAAAATGGCAGTTGCATTTCTTAATTAGTGCTAATTGTGATGCACTTTTTCCCCCTGTAGGATAGCAACAAACACATAGCTTAAAATCATTTTTCAGTTATGGTAACAGATGTAGAATATGAGAGGCTCTTGGTCAGCCCACACCCCTTCTTTGATGGCCCTCTCACAGAGATAGTATTTCTCCATATGTAGTTCTCCGTCCGCTGCCTGTCTAGCTGTCATCACGTTCCCTGGAGAACAATACGACCCATTGAGCAGCAGCTTAAAGCAGGGGCAGCGACAGAGCCTCAGTTCTGCTGCTGTCCAGGTGTTTGAGGTTAATGACCATCATTACCGCCATACATATCTGATCCACATAACATCCTGTCTGGATCGAGTCCAGGTCCTATAGTGAAGAGCAGTAGATACTTGAGAGTAGATCAGTGGCGTCCTTTGAAATGATGATCGACTGAATTGAGTAGTTTTAGATCGTGTTCTACAGTCTGCGCTACAACGAAACACTTATCTGTGGGTTATCCTCACACAATGAGGCTGCGACATTTTATCTGAGGAATTTAATTTAGTCAGGCATGTTGAGTGTTTGATACAATATATAACATGAAATAATGCCAAGTGCTGACAGTCGTGCCATGATGTCTATTGCTGCAAACATAACTTAGCAGTTTGGTCAACAGGACTTGCCAGTAAACAAATGGCCATCTGTTCCCCAGATTGAGGTAATCTACTTTCCAAATAACATTTATATTTTTTTTGGTAGAAGGACAGGTGTTGGGCACGAAGGCAGAGAGAGTGCCTCTTAGCGGTAAACGCCTCTCCATGTTGGAGGCAGCCCTGAGCACTCAGCCCAAACGCTGGCCTGGATTAGCACCCACTGGAATTAGCAGGCCAGGTCCGTCTCCCCGAGTGGGGAGATAAAATCACCTCAGTGGCTGCTAACAATTGGCCTCTTTGTGGGCTACCGTTACAACCTGATCACTACGCCACTCTCACAGCTTCCACAGGCCTGCTGGACAAGCACTGTGCCTTCCATTGTGTGTCCAAAAGGGCAGTGGACAGCGTTGTGCTTCCTGGCTCGAACACCTTTCCCAACTGAGAGATTTTTTTTTTAATGTGACTAAGCCATGACGGGAAAAGCTCCTAAAGACAGAGGTTACACAATAGGGGAGGGGGAGTCATTTTCTTTGATGTGGCTGGCTGCAAATTCGTGCGAACAGTGCCTGGGCTAATGACCTGGTGGCAGACTTCTCTGATGTGGCATGGTTGGCTTAATGTGAATGAGTATCAGGGTCAACACCTGATAGGGGAGTCTGTTTTCCCCTCATCTGTAGGGAAATGTCAACTGGACAATGCTGCTGTTTGCCATCCTTCTGCCCATTCAACTCTGATACCTCCCTAATGGGCTCAGTCGCTCAGATCGCCGAGTAAGATGGACACGAATTCCCCTGGTAAGAGGTACTGTGCCATGTTGCTAATCGTATGTAAATGTCACCAATGAGGATGGAATAAAAAAAATCTACACTCTATTTTGTACTACGATATTTTTAGTGCATAAAGTTTAACTGAAAATATGTTTACAAAATTCTAATGCACACCACTGTGGCAAAATCAGTCTCTTTCCAATGAAATCTCCTTGTTAAATCATGGTTTTAATTATCTGTCTTGTTTGTTCATCATTCACCCTCCACATGAACAGATATGCACAAAATAAAAGAGAAGAAAAACATTAGAAAACTAAAAGCTCTAAGCTTAAATATTACATGAAATTGTCCAAATGCATTATTTTGACTCATGCATTTCATAGAACTTGTACAGTTTAGTTGCTATCTTTGCTTCCAGTAGCTTTACACTGACAGGCCCACACAACACATCTAGAAAGAATCCTGCAGTTAGCGCAGGCACTGGAATACTTTTAATGTCTCAAAGTGCAGTACTTGAGATAAGCCATCACGATGCATCTGATCTCAACCTTCTTAAAAGGCTAAACACGCTGAAGGTGACAGTGGGTTATAGTAGGTACAAGTAATGCCAGAGAGCAGCTGGCCTTTAGATGAATGGATGCTTGTTGAAAGAAGACAAAAGGTCAGACAACAAAAAGCGAGACCTAAGTGGAGGACGAAAAGATACAAGTATCCCAGATAACAGCAGGCAGCATCGGTTAGGAGTAGAGCACGGGCAGAAGATGGATCTTTGAATGACCATGTTGACATAGTCTGGCTAAACAATGAGTTAATGGTCCTTTTGTAAGTTAAATTAATTTACTTAGTTACATCTTCATCATTCAGTCTGGCTGCTGCTTCTGGTTAGTTTTGGTGAGGTAGGTATCTTTCCTTATCCAGTCACTCTGGTTGATGCATCTGCTTACTTAAGCTTCAGTCGACGCAAAAACAAGAGAATAAATGTCCAACTCACCCAAGACTCGTGGTAGAGAACAGTCAGCAGGTACATGGAATAGTCATAGTTCTGCTGTCTCAGTGGGCAGCTAAAAAAAAGAAGAAAGAAAAAACAAAATCAAAGACATTTAAGGGCATTTGTTTGAATTTCTTTCCACTGTGTGCTTTCAGGAGGCAGTGTTTACCTGTCAGCTGTGATGGTGAGGATGTCAGTGTCTTCGCAGTATCTCTCCCCAACAAGCTTGAGCATCTTTTTCCGTGCATGCTCGTCCAGGTTCAAAGTGGACAGCTTTACCTTGGAGGGCAATGACATGGTTAAATCACCACAAGAGAAACGAATGGAATAGTTTATGTGATCCACATAAAGCTTTGTAATGCACAAATACACAAATGGATCAGGGCAGATGTGACGTCACTACGTGCCACATCTCCAGCCTATATAGCTCTCTTTAGGTTTAGGAATAAAACCCCAATATAAACCAAGTTTGTTGGGTTTTTTTTAACCTTTGCAGAGCTTTGACTGTGTTGATTTAAACACTATACTTTTTACAGATGAAATCACAGCATTTATACTGTGGTCCAGAATCACCTCTAAGCCCTTCGCACAGATGATTGATGGGAAACGGAGATTATTCCTTGATTACATTGTTTTTTTATGGCTCTGACAATGCAACAAAAATGCATTTAAAGGTAACACAGCATACACGTGGACATTTATCCTGTGATCTACTCTGATTTCTGAGCTCAGTGTGTATTGGCTATACAGATGTGCACAGAGTTGGCCAAGTGGTTGAGTCTGGTGCTTCTGGAAGCACGTGTCTAGTCTGAATCAAACTCTACCACAGATTTAGTTTGAAGGATATTCCTCTCTCTCTCTCTACTTTCACTCTGCCTGAATAAACAAGAAAAATAACTAAAGGCAAACCTACTACGTATGCTCATCATTTAAAGATTGATTCGTTTTTTTTAAAACTAAAAATAAGGGGCTTAGTCCACTTGTTCTGGATTTGGAATTTAACTGTGTGAGATTTGCTCTCCAATCTATCCTCCTGCTTAATCCACCTGGATTAATGTCTAATTCCTACCTTGCTGATATAATCTAAGGCAATGTGTCAGAGGAGCAGATGGCCGGTGATTCATTGCAAAAATGACACATTTTCGCCTGTGACAAATACAAATTTGACCATTTACTCTACAGCCGCGTTCTAAGGTAGGCTTTCTTTTGACATGTTTTACAGTCAAAAGCTTTGACAATTTACATGTACACACACGGTGCAACATTCAAGAAAGAAAAAGAGGTTCTGGCGAGCAGAACAGTATTGTTGTTCAGGTGTAAACAACAATTCAAGCAGCATAAAAAAAGTGAGGAAGTGGAAAAAACAGCAGTCTTAGGCAAGGTTCAGCCAGATAAGGGACTTTTCAACCACCAAAGAAATTGTGTATTTTTCTGCTTAACCCTCAGTATCATCCTGTAAACAGAAAACACAACCTTTACACATGTCTGATGTTACATTTAAAACTAGAAAAAAAATCGGTACCTCATGCCCCAGACATATTTGTTCGTGATCCCAGCGGAAAAACTCTAATTGCCATTTGAATAAAGTTAAATATATTGCTACATTTTCAGTTTACAATTTTAGTTTTTTAAGGGACATTGAAAGTGCAAATTCTTTTTTTATGGATTCTTGCTGTCGTGTATTTCGTATGTGTTTACATGTAAGGTTCTGGTCTGAGGGGAGGATTGCATATTGATGGATTAGTGGTAGGGGGGATTAAGAGGAATATTAAAATGTCCCAGCAAATATGTCTACGCCAAAATATTTTGCTACTTTTTTTTCTGTGAAAATAGTTGTAAAAGACAATAGGCACAGTAAAAAAAAACAAACTTAAAAAGACCTTAAACTAACACAAAAATAGTAACAAAGCCTCAGCACATACTTAAATGTAAAATTATTCTCTCGGGCTAATCTCTCTGTGCACCCTGTGTGCCATAAGTTCTTCGGTTTGAGGTCATTGCACAATGAACGTCTCTCTCGATAAGTCACAGAGACATGATGTCAGCTGGTGATTATACATCCCTGCAAATCTCTAATCTCATTTTACATGACAGGTGTCTCCCCTATTCCATGTTGTATACATTGACCTAACAGTGAAAGTCTGTGTTATCAAGTAAAAACATCAGTTCAAGACCTCTTCAGAGGATCTGCGAAGACAAATGGAACATCAGGAAAACTCACTTTGAGATGAACAATACGAGCTGAAGGGTTTCTGACAGACAGGCCGGCAGATACGTAGTCAGTGCTTTCTACTTTAATAGGGAAGTGCTCGTCACATTTGGCATCAGTGTCCAAGGCAGAGGGCCACTCTGTGCAGAACGCTGGCAGCAGAGAAAGACATTTTTGCATATATTAAACAAGAAAGTATTTTTAGTGTCAATAATGACATGCTGCTAAAGAATATGACAAAATAAGACACATCTTTTGTCTTGATAATCACACCAAGAACTTACGTTTAAGAGCTTCACAGTGTTTCTTGATGGCTGCTGGTGTCAAATGCAAAAAGTTTGGGATCTGAAACAATATGGAGCAAAAAGATCACATAAATGTTTTTAATACTTGAGATTTCAAATCTTCTATGTTACAATTTATTCACTAACTTTGACTCTCTTGATTAAGTAAAATGTTAAAACACCAACGTACAAAGCAAGGACTTGTAAGGGCAACAAGTCAAACTGTAGAGATGTCACATTTTGTTCACACAGATTAGCATCCTATTGTAGAACAGATGATACCCTTACTCCTAAAACTGAGCTCCTTAGAATAACAGACATGATGGTACTGCCATTGACAATCTCAGACTGTTCACCTACAGAACAGTGATGAGACAGAGGATAAATGCTAACCTCTCAGCAATGAAGATTAAACACAGAGGATTTGGATGAGCCCATTAATGAATGTGTGACACAAGAGGCAATTTCCACTTGAATTTTACACAAACTTGAAATAAATATCACCTCCTGTTCCTAAAAACACATCATTATGCACTTCAGTTCTCCACAACAGACAGAGACAACATGGGTGGTAACACACAAAGAGGGTAAAGACCTAAACACCAGTCACATAAGTCCCATTACAATATGACCTGCATATATGAATGGCCAATTTAATTACACGTGTAAATGTTCCTTAGTTTTTTTGGTGTTTTTTTTGTTGCATTAATCACACATTTGTTTGCAATACATATTCCAGTGTATAACGTACTAGCAGCTGGCAGTAAAAATAGATGTGAAAACATGCAGCAGATACAGTAAAATGTACAGTACATCACAGAGAGCATTGGCATATCAAGCACAGAATTTTAATGATGACCTGGATAAAAATATTTAGGACTACAATTCAGAAAACGCTGGTTTTAAAGGGCACGGTAAACAAAGTGGAACACAAAATCCCTTTGATCCATTGAGGAAAGAATATTATGTAAGGCATGCAATTATATAAAATATTCTATAAGACTTGAAAATAAATTTCTCATTGGTCACATTAGTAGTATGTGATTAGACCGATTACATCTATGGGTTGAGATGAGAAAAAAAAAAACATTTTCAAACATTAAACATAAGTGAAGGATGCACAGCAGTTTAGCCCCCTCATGGCAGACTGTGAGGATGAAATCAATATCGTTAGGCTGCAGGTCAGAGATCCAGCTGTGACGAAGTAGTGGATCTGCAAGTGGCTTGAGTCCAGATGGAGCAGCTGGTGTCTGGGCACAGCAGCTCAGTAATCCGGGCACAAAGACACATCCATGAGAGCCATGCAGCAGATCAAAAAGTGCTCCATCAGTACTGCAAGAGCACTGGGCAGCTGCAATTAACTCAGCTAGTCAAAATGAGCACTAGGGTGTATATTTAAGGACATACAAACTATTATATATACAGATATAACCCACAGTCAGCTGTATGTGACGGAGCATAGTCTATTGAAGATTTTATTTATTTATTTTTTTTACCATGTGCAAGTAGCCCTTCTGCTTTTGCATGAGGTGATAAGCCTGTTTTCTTGTTTTGTCATCAAACCCTAACATTGCAAGCCCCTGTACAAGTAATCAGGTCTGACCTTGATTAGCTCCAAGTTGCCCTTCTTCTCTGGAGGAGCTCCTCCTTTCACAGGGTACCCCATTCTCACAGGCAGGGGGATGGAGCTTGGTCTGAAGGTCTTTGCTGCTGGATAAACTGCAGTCCAGTCCTGATCCACTGGCATATTTTCTGTCCTGGGCGCCCCTTCCTGTTTACCAGAACACAGAGGGCAAAAAACTTTATTTTGAGGAAATTGAGAAAATTAATATGTTTTTATTCTGGTGACTGAACAATGATGGCTGTTATTTATTTGTTTTTAATAAAAATCATCCATCACTGTCTTGTTTTAATAGAAATGTATGCATTGTGTTTTTTAGCATTGAAAATCAGACACAAAAGCTGCACACTTACTTCTCTTCTGGGTCTTTTGTATCCTCTACCACCTCTGGCTGGAGCATCTACATTTAATGGAAATTCAAGGTTAGTCTCACACACACACACACACACACACTTATTATGAAACTGTCTTAAAATAAAGTTTAGAAAACTGCGATCTACAGGCACAAGACTCTAAAACCTCCACCCAAATAACATTTATCACTTTTAATGTATTTTGTATTATCAATAAACTCAATATACTGAACACAAACTATGTACGGGAAAGTGCAAATTAAAAAGAAAAGCATAAATAAGCATAACTATTCAAAAACTTTAAATGCTCCCATACGGGCATAATTTGATGGGGAAAAAATGCCGAGCAGGAACAGTTGATTCTGATTTTGTATCATGATGGCGAGAGGAAAAGCTCTCATTGAATTTGATAGAGGGTTCAGGTGACAGGAACTTCAGTCACAAACAGTCCTTTCCACCAGCATGAGCTAGGGTCTAGCTCTGGACTGGTGCTAATGCTGGTTTGCAGTTGGCTTAACCTTTAAAGAACCTATCATTAGAGAGCCACCATAGTGTCAGATCATTATGTCATTTTGTACATCTCTTCTTTCCCAGCATTGCTTTTGCCAAGCAAAATAACAAAAGTGGCAGGTTAGGGTTAGAAGACAGTTTGGCTGTTCTGCTGCTTTAACTTCACCTCCATAATGAAGCTCTGGTTTTTCTACTTCTTTGGATAATACACAACTATACCACCCCTAGCGGCTCTTGGGTTTAGACTAGCAAAGCGTCAGTGCTTCTCTTGAGCCAGTTGAACCAGCGAGCTGTTCAAATGTTGAAAGACGAAGAAATCGTTTGAGATGAGACAAATGTGCTTGATGTTGCACATTTAATGATCGAGAAGCTTGTGTATTAATGCGACATGTAAGGAAACACAGAAGGGCAACTCTGCCTCATATTACTGAGGATGTCAATGCAGAATGTAATCAGACTGTCGGCAAGAACAGTTAATGGACAGTTACATGGAAAAGGATAATATAGTAGGACTGCAGTGCATAAAACTGTCATTACAAAGATGAATGCAAGATTTGACAGTTCAGTGGTATTAAAAACAGAGGCACTGGTTTAAAGAGATATGTTTTGGCAGTTATCAGATCACAACCTAATTGTACACCTACAATATATAATATTTTGCATCAACAGCTCTCTCCACAACCGTCAACATTTCCTGATATTTTATAGACCAAACAATCAGTTTGTTCTGATTAAATTACCAAAAAATCTATTTTCAAATCAGCAAGCAAGCCTTGTTAAAGCTTTTTAATTGTGAGCATTTCCTATCTTTTTTTGTCTTACTTAATCTTATCACTGTTTAATTCTTTAAATGACTTAATGAAGGGTGACAGAACAAGTAGGAAAATACCTCCCTGTCTACATCACCCACAACAGTCCCTACATGTACTCCTACTGCTGTTGTGCCAACATTTTCCTGTTTTAGCTCAATAAGGACTAACTGATCTAGTCATGTCAGGCAGAAAGTGGTTTTAGACCCATATGCACCATCTCATCTAGCTTTAGTTTCTATAAATATATTTTCTGATTCTAGTGATTTGAGGGGAAAATGGCATCCATGTAGTGATTTAACGGACAGGCAGAAGACACAGGAGCCCCACGAGAAGCCCTGATACTTCCCACACAATAGCATATGGAAACCAGATCAATTATAACAGCTAAAAATCAAATCCTTCATGCAACTTACAACTTAAGTTTAAATACTAACTTCAGACCAACAGGACGTGACCGTGAAGTCAGCAGCTACTTTCACTGGTCCGAGTATCTGAAGCATGTAGCTTAGCATGCAGCTACGTCTCTGAAACAACGTGTTCTGCTTTACAGCGACAGTAAGACTCACCTTTATTCCCAGAATTAGAATCAATAGACAAAGCCGTCGAGTATGTAATTCTATTGACTGCATTATTAAGTCCAAGAGCAGAAACATTTATTCGACCTAGGGACAGAAGTGCCTTGCTTGTGCGAGACGCCATGTTTTCCCGTTAACTACGGAAACCGGAGAGGGACACTCGACTCCAATCGCGAAACTGGCGCACAGAGAGCGTGCAGTGCCTCCTGCGGATGAACACAGGTGTGGAGTCAACTCAGGGTATACTTTTGGACAGTTTACTGGTATAGAGGATGTTTTAATGAAACAGCTTTAGTAAAATATTGACCTAAAACGAACAGCAGCAGTTGTTCGTTTGTCTTCTCTCACTGACTGGTGTCGTATCTGTAAGCGCGCGACCGTGACCCTCCGCCAGCTGCTGCTTTCAAAATATGCGCTGCGTTCAAGACCTCCTCGTAAAACCTTCATTTTGATGTCAAAACAACTTGCTAACTAGTTATACTCTATAACCAAGGTCTGGTTTTTAGTTGGAGCCAGTTCGAACACACTCAGAATTATTATGACAACAGCGTGTTCATTGTAGCTGCGAGTTCAATACTTTAAAGCAATGGTGTGAATGTTAGTGTATACAAAGAAATGAAAATGGAATTAACCTAACTAAGCTTTAAGACTAGAAGATTCTGCATGCAGTTTAAGTTTTAAGTAGTTTTTTCTATTCCTTTTGTTATAGATAGCCAACAGCATGCTCTGCCATAAATTAATTGAAAATAAATGATGTTAATTTATGCTGTTAACTCTATGTTACAGGTTGCACATTTGTTTATCTTTTTCGAAGAGCATCCTACTTTCTCTCAGTGGTCATGCTGCCACGTTAAAAATATATAGAACCAGTTTGATCGCCATTGAATAAATAAAGAAATAAACAAATAAATGACCAGATGAACCTTATAAGGGCTCCTTTGTTGGCCCTTTACCTGAAACAAGGAGTTGTGTGCCTCACTGTCTGCATGAGTAATTTGACTAAACACTGCTTTATTTAGGAGTATGCAATCTGAGGCTTATGGGGTCCACAAGTGTTTGCATAGTTGCTAATATCACCTTGCAAAGCTGATGATACACACAGCCATATGCCAGCAACAAGTGGTGGTAAATAAAGCAGACATTTTCTTTAATAGGTTTTTTGGTGAGAAACGAAATGTGAGCAGAACTTTTCAATTTAACTTTGATTTAAGAATAGAACAGAATAGAATAGAGTTTAATTGCCATTTGCACTGCTACATTACAGTACGGGCACACTGGTATTTTTGTGCGTATTCACGAGTCAGCTTTATATACAGGAAACTTAAAAAAAATGAAATAGAATTAAATAAAGAAAGGTGAGAGCAGCAGCAATCAAAAGAAAGACACAAATATACATTATGAAAATACAGGAAGTACACAGAATATAATTAGTACACAAAAATAAAACAAGTACACTTTATTAAAAAAAAAAAAAAAAAAGCACTCAGTATAAAAAAGAATTAAGAATAGAAACCCTGAGAGGTAGTTGCACATATTTTTGTGATATGGAAGTTGTAGTGCACTTGCTGGGTTGTAAGGGCATCACTTTAGGTTCTCATAACTTTCGATTGACATTTATTGCTATTTTCTACATTTTATTGACTAAATAAATATTATATTGAAAAAAAAGTGAAATAATCAGGAATTGAATTCATTGTTAGTTACAAAACAGGTAATATCAACTATTTTATGGTTTAGGTCATAATATTATAGATTAGTAGGAGTGACAAAGTTAAGTTAGAAAAATGAATTATTTTTGATGTAAGAAAAAAGATCTTCTTTACATACTTGGTAAAAAAAACAAAAAAACAAAAACAAAACTCGTCTTGCAAACTGACTACTTAATAATAACAACAAAAGATCGCGAGGGAATTGCTGTTCATTTATGTTGTGATTTCCCTGAACGCACCACGTCCAACCCCAGGCAGCGATGCACTTCAAAGACTCAGGTCCTGCAGGCAGCAGCCGACTCAACACTCGTGCTTTCACTGGATTTTCCATGTTACCCGTGTTTGTAAACGATGGGAGATCATGTTTAATTGATGTAAGCAACTAAATGCAGAAAGGGAGCTTGCTTTTATGAAAAGCACAACGGAAGAAAAACTTGTTTTCTTTTTTTAGAAGGAAATTTGTTGCCGATAACTAGTTGGAGCGCGTTTTTTTAAAATTTTTTTTAATTTTTCATTTTTTAGAGTTAAAGGTAAGATTTGACTCATTAGTCTGAAATATCGGTTTTGTTCTTTAAGGACTCAGCAGCGTTTGGCATTAATTGATGCAAATATTGACAAAGCATTTGGTTGATTATGCAGCTTCATTAAACAGATCCCAACCGGTGCTTATTTTTTATTCATTAAAAAAATAAAAATAAAAAATACAGTTATATTTAGCAGATAAATAGAGGAAAAATGAGATTTCTGTTGAGTGGAAACTAAATGTTTTAACCCACATGCTGCCCTTTTACTCCTGCTGTAGATCCCCTGCAAAGGTTTGGTTCAGTTTGATGGAAAGCCACACAATACTGTGTAACTGAGTCCCACAGCAGCTTATGCATGTCTGACAGTCCATTGTGTGCCATGATTGTGCAGTTTTAAAGGTAGAAACTTTTTCTAAAGGGAGACAGCAGCATCCTGTCATCACTCCATCCACAGTTGACAGATATGTACAGAGGGTGCCTGCCTCCAGTTAGCCTCCCTCTCTTGTCCTGTGAGACTTTTTTTCCAGTCCTTTTAGGTAACATCCGGCCATCTATCACTGTACCTGGTTCAGTTTCTCTCCAGAGAAGACTGTAAACCACCGACTAATCAATTGTACATGAGGCAGGAAGGGATAGAAGTGGCTTTGATTGGGCAGATGGAAAGTGTTTTTGTTAAGTTGTCAGGCTGCCCTGGCTTAGTTACAGGTTCTTTGCCTTTTGCCGGTTTTACGTTACAGAAATATTTAGTGTGTGTTCCTGACTCGCACCTCATTCTGCACAGAAACTACCTGCTTGTCCGTATCTACTTCTCCTCTATGGTTGGTAAAGATATAAATAGAAACTTTAGTAATATTTACCTGGACTCGGCTAATTGATTTTCTTCATTCAACACATTTTTGTTTGGAGAATTCGGCCTTAAAATGGTAACATGCATTGGTTTTCTGTAACAGTATTCTTAATGTATTCACTTAATATACTGATTTTATTTGTGAATAAGCGTGCATTTTATTTTTTTTTTAATGTGCCTGACTTTAACTTTGATCTGTGACTGTAAAGAAAAAAAAAACCTGAGAGTAAGTTAAAAGAGAAGCTGCAAAACAGTCATTCACGTGGCTGCAGCTATCCGCAGCTGTGATCAGTCTAATTTTTGTGCCGTTGCACGTTGATGAAGCTTCTGTGATGTGGCATGTTTTGTGTAACCTTTAAAGGGAGGTCACTTTGTAGCGGGAGTTGCTTTAAATCTGCTGTAGCCTGCGGAACACACCAAACAATTTTTTCCCCCCTGAAATGACAGCAGAGTGCATGTTGTGCATTCGTTTTGTGGTACCGCATGGAGAGAGTTTGAAATCCATCAAGGACAACAGAAGGCTGTTTTTGCAGTAGAAAATCTGGTGGAAATGGACTAGTGTGCTGACCTGTTACTGCCACGTGCCCGTTCCACTTCTGTTATGGTCACAGATCACAAGTGAAAGTGTAATTTATAGCCTTTAACCATTTGAAAAAGTTCATAGAAATATCACTATGATTTCTTATGGCAACCCCTCTCTGTTCTTTCTCTTTTTAACTTCAGAACTCAACATTTCTATGGTGCTATATTTTCTCTAGATATATTTTAAATCAAAAACTACCACAATTATTGTAACACAGCAAAAACCTCGAATTTCAATCATTGCTCTAAGAGAAATAGGTCTCTAATGCAAATTTGGCTACAGTTCAAAAGCAACATACTGAAGGGAGCCGCATTTTTATATTTGCCAGATTCTAATGTGATGATATTTTTGTAGTAACAAAATTCTTCTGATATGCTTAACGGCCACCTGTTAGAGTACTACTACAGTGTAGTAAAATCATTTACTAATTTTCAAGCAATTAGACTGGTCATCCAGAGGAGTCGTGTATATCCAGTAACACTAATAATGACAACAGTGTTCTGCAGCCTTCGTCCATTTAAGCTACAAGTACAATAAAGCTGAAAATCCTTTTTGATTTATAAAAAAAATAGTGTGATCCAGGTTAAAAAGAGACATGTTGCAGCTGCTTGTGTGAAAGCGGAGCGACTGGTTCATCAACCTAAGCTTTACAGTGTCCCAGTCTTGTATTTTTTATGGCAGATGTGGAGATAGCAAGTGGCATGGCCTGCTTTCAGTCACACTATCTCCATGACTCATACTGTTCTCCCACTGCAGGTATGGACTCACATGCAGCCCAGCAGAGAGAGCTCTTCTCTGCAGCGGGTAGCTAGCCATGCCTAGTTAGGTTTCTTATCCTGCTGGACTTTTTCCTTCTACCCGAGCCTTGGTCAGAACCTCCAGGACTTTCCAAGACTTTTAAGCCTCCCCATCGGCCCTCTCTGAGCTGGACCATCCTCCCACGGGGCAGCATGGGGGAAAGACGGACGCGCTCCTTTCACACGACGTGCCACGTGCAACGGGACTTCGGCAGCAGGGTTGGGAGCTCCTTCATAAGTTATAGTCCCAATGGATATGCCAGCACGAGCATCAGCCTGGACCAGGAGGTGGATGCTGACCTCGCAGCCTCCACTACGACCAGTAGTTCTGCTCTACGGGCTCCTGCACCTGACAGAAGCCACTACTCTCCTGTTTCACTGGAATTGGACCCCACGGCGGTGAATAATGGATCAGGCATTCCCTGCTGTCCGCCAGCGGACACAAAGGACCCGGCGCTGCAGATCATACAGAGCCAGCCCTCTGTCATCCCTGTCCCGCCGCCTCTTCCTCGTTCGAGCTGGCTGCGTCATCATCAAAAGGATTTCCAGAGCCCTTACATCAAGACTAGCATGCAGGGGGATGTTTACAACTTCTTAGAGAGACCTGCTGGACGAAAATGCTTCCTCTACCACTTCCTTGTGTGAGTACCTGTCCAGTTCTGTGTGTACTGATTTCAAAGACCTCAGTGGCAGAATGAGTAGACATCCTTGCAGGTGTACATACAGTAGAGGTTGTCAAGCTTGTATTAGGTGCAATAATTGAATTATAGCAACTTAACTGACTTAGGAGAACTCTCTCTCAACACATTCCAAACATTTACAGCCCTTAATTAAACAAGAAACATCAGCCTTCATGACATTTATCCAGCACATACACACTTTGGGAAACTGAATAGAGCCGCCTGATCTAAGGCTTCATTGGTCACAGTGTAGCACCTTCATGTTGGTGCCAAAGGCGGTTAAAAATTCAGTAAACAGACAAGCCGTCTGACTTCAGCCACAAAGCTCTTTGTGCCATGTTTCTTCTGCAGCTCCAGTCGCTCTCTCGTTAATTACATCTAGTGCTGCTCCTTCCAGTATTAGGTTCTGGTTCCCAGTAACAGAAGGAGAGGTGTGTGTGGCCTGCTGGCTGTCTGCGGTTGTTTTTAAGTAAACCCAATAGAAGCGGGTCAGGTCAGTGTGATCTGGACAACCACACCTCTGGCCCTGATTAGCTTGATCTTTTCTCCTCTTGCATACTGTCAACAAATCTGCAACCTCATGCATGAAACATATACTGTATTCGATTGCAGGTGGAAACCATCTAATTCTCACCTTGTGTTTAATTTGACCCCGTTATTTGAATAAGGGAAAAAATAGTGAAGTTGAAATAAGTGAAATAAAAATACGGGTGTTAGAAATAAAAGTTTTGTCCAAGAATACTTCTGTAACGTGAAAGATGGGTCTTCCGTGATCTCTTAAGCATCCTACAGTGTGGTCATAGCAAGCCCTGAGCACATGGATTTACACCAGATTTAATGAAAACATGAATGATTATAATAGAAGTTCAATCGAAAGGCTTTCACTTGAACTCTGTTTGCACTCAGTTGGATCACCCTGAGTCAAAAAGAAGAGATGTTCTTTTCCGCAATAAGACCCATTTGTCAGTAATGACAGTATGGATGCGACAAAGTTCAGTGTTTTAAAGCTTAATTTCGTTGCACTACAACAGCCACAGGAGAAGGTATTTCTCGGTTGTATTTTCCTTGTGCTCATGTATGGTTTGGGTACAGTCAAAGCACACTATGTCGTCCGTTACCAGCTCTCATGTGTCAGTGGGATTAGTTGCTGCTGCTGCTATAGTTACACATGCATCACGAAGTAGACCATTAATTGGCTGAAAGGTGCCAAATACCACGTTGTGTCTAAGTAGGTCTTTGCCAGGACAATTAACTAGAGCACTGTGTGGTAAAATAATCAATTTAAACCAGTGTCCCAGGAGCCAAAGTGCTGCTACACATGAGGTCAAGTCATCATCAGAGTTCACGTAATGATAGGCTGTAAATAAAAGACGTTTATATACAAACTTTATGCCATATATTGTACCCATGTATTATATAGCAAACTAGTAATATCTTTCCAGAGAAATTAATTTCTCTAACATTTTTTTTCCACAGTAGTAACCTTTTTGTTTGTCCGACAGATTATTGTGGCTAATACACAAATGTTTAAAATGATATTTAGATGCACTTTATAAAAATAATGCATGAATATAACTGACATCCTTTTACGTTTTGTCTACATTTGCATATTTGTACAAAATGTCCTCCAAAATTATGTTGAAATAAGTTGTTCATATGTACAGTAGGGCTGAATGATGTGCAAAAATGTCTTCATTTTGACAGATATTGCAATATTACTCTTTTTTTTAGTAGGAATGGTAAATTTTGCATCTTTTTTTTTTTGCTGACCAAAAAAACAAAAATGATGACGTGTTATGTGCTGCAGTTTCTACCAAACCAGCAGGTTCTCTTACATCTGGAGAGTAATGATTTGTAGGCCAGAGCATCTCTGCAGCACCAAAATGCTTCACTTATAATGAAAATGTTGGCATGTTGTGTCACGTTTTTACCTTTTTATACAATAATTGCCTGCTTTTGACCATATTGCAATTTTCGATTAATTGTTTAGCACTGATATATAGCTCCTTTCAAAAGAAAAAGTGAAGTAAAATTCTCCTGTTAAAGTACTTTTGGAGGGCACTTTATCCTTAAGAAAAAATTGTAGAAAAAAAAATCCAGCTGAGCATGAATTCATATGTTTATCAGTCTTTAGTTTTTGTGCCTGCAGGTTCAACTCTAACTTTTGGGTCATGATTCGGCATTTACACAGCTGAAGCCACGGACAACCATTTGACTGTCTGTCAGCAGGATTATGCAAAAGCTAGCTGGTGGAGGCTAAATTAAAACTAATTGTGTAAAATTGTGCTTAAAGAGAAGGAGAATTAGTCTGTCTCATTAAGACCTCACCTTTGTCTGTCAAAGACGAACGGAAACACTGCAAGGATTCTCTCTACTGCATCTATGTGTGTCTTCTGTGCCCTGAATTGCTGGTAATCCTTTCCAGCAGTAATTGAAGCTCTAATGTTCTGCCTTAATAGAGGAGAGCGAACCCGAGCCTGTCTTTCATTTAATATTAAACCCTTCTGACTGATCCCCGCTGACACTCCTTTAAGTAACTCTTACTTGTCAATGGCTGTCGCTGGGGGCCATCTATTCTCCCGGCCTCTTTAGAGATTGGCAGGAGAGAAGGGCAGGAATAAAGGGCTGTGTGCAGCACTCATGACAGCCCGAGTAGGTCAGCTCTAATAGTCCTGCTCTGTGTGGAGATGACATACACACAACCAACACACCGCACGCACAGGTGGTTACTTAATTCATCCGGTCATGCTGGAGCAAGGATCACCAGCATTTTTAACAATTCAGCACAAACATACGCAGCACATGCTTGCATCATAGTCAGTAATCATCAAACAATATGGAATAATTATAGAAAAAACAAAAATTTTATTCTTTAAAATGTACAAAACTCATCTGTAAAACTCAAAACAGATGAAAGTCTTTGCCATGATTTAACGCACCCCCCAAAAACAATAACTTCATTTATTAATTTACATTTTATTATTTATTATTCTTTTTCTATGTCTGAGAACAGTTGTGCACAAAATAATCATTGTTCTCTAATGAATTAATTACAAAAAACTAATCAAAAAGTGAATCATTTAATGAAATTGAAGCAGCAACAGTTTAAGTTACAGACTGTGTTTTACTTGAGAGCGTTCTCTCTCCCTTCGATGGAAAACAGAATAAATATAACAAACAAGATTAACAAAACATAAAATTTATGTGAATATATAAAATAGTGTATTTATTTATTCAACTCAAATATATAAGCATACGCCATGCTAATGAGGGCAGAGTTAGTCAGAGTTAGTCAGAAATCCCTTGGACTCGGGACAGCATACGTGGACATGTGTCAGGAAAAGAGCCTTATGCAATGGCGTGCAGACTCACCAGCGGACAGACAACCTGGGGCAATGATCCCCTCCACGGTTGGGCCACTCCCTCTGAGGCTTTTACATAACCGAAGGGAACAAACATGGATGTCCTCATGATTCCTAAATGCCCTTCTCAGACTGCAAGCAGATTACAGCCATACCTCTTGGTCCTCCAAAGTCTAATCGTTTAGTTTCTCAGCGTCCGAAGGAAACATGGAACTGTGTTTGAGATGAAAAGCTTTGAACTAAAACAGCAGGAGGCAGCGAGATGAACTTACTGTACAACTTTAAATGATTAAATTCACTGGTATGTTGTCAACATGCTATATGATGAAGGCATTTTTTTTTTTACTATTATTATACCATAACCAGTTTGCAGCAGAGGAGGAATAACACCTGCTACTCCTCATGAAAACACAGTAGGCCAGATGTTGTCTGGAATACTTGGTTGTGTTATTTGTTTTTATATCTGGACAGATTATTGAAATGGCTGCAGTGAATCCTCAGCTTCCAGGCTTTCCCCTCCATCTCTGTGGAAAGGGCAGAAAGGAAACCTCTTGTTGAATATCTGCTTACAAGAGATTACCAGCTGAATGAAGTGAACTGTGTGGGTCACTTCCATTTTCACACTAGCAAGTTATGTACACCGGGAAATATTCTGAAATGCTGGCTTTTTTCATAAAAGATAGATTTATACTCGTGCGCTTTCATAGCTTGTACCTTTTGTTAAACTTCTTTGTCTTCCTGACTGGATCCATGACATTTAAACTACAGAATTTAACCTAAAAACTACAATCTATACTGAATCAGCATGCAGTAAATACAATTTCAGCTGAGGAAATTAAATTCAGATCCAGAAAAAATATTTTGTTTATTCCAATGCCAAAATGCCACCAAAACCTGCACACTCAACAAACCAATCATCTTTTGTTTTTCACTTAACAGGCTACTAAAAAATGTTTTAAATCTTTATGCCTCTGCAGCAGCGACATTGTTGGTGGGAGGCATTATGTTGTCTACTTGTCCATATCATTTTTGTGAACATGAAATGTCAGAGTGCCTTGAAGAAATTCCTTCAAATTTGGGCCACAAATGTACTTGGACTCAATGATGAACTGATTAGATGATGGTGTTCAAAGTGAGAATTCACAAACCATATTTTTGACTATATCTTAAGAAATTATGCCATATTTTTTATGAAATAAAATAACAGGATAAAATGAGTTATGATAGTTTATATCCAAAAGGTCAAAGGTTAACATCTTGGTGACATCATGATGTTCTGGAAAAAAAAAAAAAGAAAAACTTTATTATCCTTTTTTCAATATCAAACCTCAGGAACAGAAGGACAGATTGTGACCACATTTTGCATTTGGTCAGATACTGGCCATGTTGAATCTGTGCTAATTCTATTGGGGTTATTCCATCTTAAATCATCAGAGGCCGTTTGCTTGACCAGCTCTGATTTGCCTGAACCTTTTTTGTTTTTCAATAATCTCAGGAACTCTTGAAGGTACAAGCTTGACATTTTCACTGTTATTTCTCATCATGCCATCAATTTAGAATCTGCAATATTGGACAAACAGATCAAATAGTCTCTCATTGTGGTTGAGTTAAAATATGAAACAAAAATTGAAGCTGCCATGAAAAGTCCCATCTTTGACAAAGAAATTAAAAATACAAAGTGACCTAGTGATATTTATTGAACCATGTGTAGTTGCATGTCACAATAATAAAAAACAAAACATACAGAATACTTTCTAATATGAACTACTCGCTGACACACGCACACAAAAAGGTATTTTCATTGTACGTCAATAACTGATTATGCAGGTATGACAAAACGCAACACAAGAATGTAGCGTAGTCCAAGTAGAACCGCGTTCTGGAGATTCAAAATGGTTCTCCAAATATAACTACTAAAATTATTTTTGTTATAAGCATATAATGTTATGTTTATTTACTTTGGACATGGCATATTTAGCTCAGTGCGTTGCTCTACTACTTGTTGAAGAGATGGTTGAAAGTACACTCATGAGCTGTTACTATAAATACACATTTACTCACGAAGTCCAGCTTGTGATACAGGAAATGAAGGCCAAGTTTATTCCCTGTGGAACACAAAGCAAGAGAATCCATTTTGATCCTATCAAACATGAGAATTACCACGACAGTCATGCTCACATAAGCACATGTGATTATCATTAAATACCTGTCAAGGAAGAAAAAAGTCCCACTGGAAGCATCCCACTATCCTGACAGATCGATGTATTTGGTCCTGCTTATATTATCCTGACGTCGTCCCGATCATCAGGATGACCTAATGCAATAATAACGCTCAAAGAAATGACACAAAACTACATGACTTGTTCTTTAAACTAAGGTCTATGCCCACAATCTGGGGTCTGAAAATGAAAACTATGTCCATATTTAAAAAAAAGAAAAAAAGAAATCATAGTTATAATTTAGGAACCACTCTGAAACTTCATAAGAACTCTCCTCTACTTGGATTAGTCTAACTAGCAATGCTTTTGTTTTTGAGGTGCAGTTTGTCATCCTTGTATAATTTCCTTTTTATTCATGTGACCAAGTATGTCCTGTTAAAAAGTACTTTATATGTTTTGTTTTGTATCATTGTGACAACTACGCATGATTCAGGAAATAATAATGACTTCTGTGATATCATGTTTTTTTGTTAATGTGAGCTCAAAGACTTTTAATGATTTATCTATTTTTTATATTTCAATTTGTCCATAATCAGAGATTGTTTGAGCTACGTGTCTGATATTTCAGATTATGAAGCAATGGCATATTAAGAAAAATCAGCAACAATATCTGACTTTTATGTGTAATAGTTTCTAAGACATTAGCATCAAAACATAGACTCCATTCTGTTCACATAAAAATGTGTTAAAGTAGGTAAAGGGGCAATATTGGGGAAAAAAATATTTTGGAAAGTATTTGATGTCTCAAGCTGAAATTTTACAAATGCATTTTGAAATGTCCACATTTTATGCTATTAAAGCTTTAGGCAAATCAGAGATGATCGTGTAGAAACTGTTTATATTTACTTAGTTCGTATAGCTAACTATAGGCTATCAAATAGTTTGTTTACCTGTATTTAAACAAACAATTTAACATAAAATTGCAATATCACAAAGTTGCATTTTTCATTCTTTCCCACATGACTCATTGTCTTGCAAAAAATTCTGTTTATAACATTTGCAGTTAGAACTGAATTTAAATATATCAGATGATGAATGTATGATGTCATAGCTTTGCTTGTTCCTGACACTGAATGTGACATACTTTGGGAAATTCCAGGTTTGAAAGACACTGCCACTATTGTCTGATCACAGCTATTTCTCTCTTCCATCTCGCCTTTGCCTTCCAACCTCTAAGGAGATTTTTTATCTATTTTCCAAGCACTTGGTGGACAAGATGATAACTAAGCCAGGATGGAATATCCATGTTTGTGGCTGGTGGCTGGTGTGGCGTAATCCACCCTAAGCTCCTCCATAGATGGGATCGGAGGGGGTTCAGTTAAGAGGGTTGTGGAGTGCTGCTGTGTCTCACCGTACTGTCCTGCAGTGATGAACAGGGCAATTTACATGCTCTAGGTTTCAAGTTTTGTGCTTGTTTTCATTACAAGTTCTTATTTCATGTCATTACCAAGAGGAAGTCTTAGAATAAAGAGGTATGTTTCTGGAACTAAGACAAAACTGCCTTCTGCACACTTTGCAGCTGACACCACTGCCATTGCTGTTCATTATCATCTTACCATTACCAGCACTTTTTCCATAAAAGTTGATTTTAATGAAAAACTTTTAAACCCAGACACTACAGGTGAATAGAGCTAGGGTTACAAATTTTCTGTTAATGTGCAAATTTGGTTCCAGCTAATTTGCATACAGTTTCAGAACTGAAATCTAAACATTGGATAAAGCCAGGTACAAAATTCTTGTTTCTGATTTTTACTAAGGGGAGTTTTGGACATCTCTTTTTATGTCACTTCGTAAACAAGAAAGTACTATCAACAGCCATTTAAAAAAAAAAAAAACAATTTTAGGCATATTTTTTTTTTAATAATAACAAATTAGGCTGTGACTAATAACCAGCTTCTGTAAGAAACTTATATTGAGAAAGCAGCCTTCAGAGATGTGCACTGGAATTGAAATTTATGGGTACAAATAGAAAAAGTCTTGTAAAATCTACACATAAATCTACACATAAATATGCATTTCTGATGCTTTCAACATGAAAAATCATATTATTGAAGCAGTCCAAAATCTCAAAACTGACCAGTTTGTAAAAAAACCTTTGATTCAGTGAGCAGCTGAGGTTCATTGCATATGTTGTTGCTTATTTACGACAAAACCGATGGAGGTTTGTCTTGGTTGAATATGAGGAATTCATCGTCAGCGACAGTTAGTACCAGTATGACCCAGTCTCCAACCTGAGGCCTGAACACAAAACCTCACATATTTAAATGACGCCACCTGGTAAGTGATTGAGTGTGAGAAGCTTTAAATGGCTTGAAATGGTCTAAATGTCACATCACATTACCATGGCAATGTAAAAACATGTTTCATACTATTGTGGGTTTTGGGACGTTCTGTTTTTAACTTTCTTCGTGGCCAAAGCACTAAAGGGAAAGTATATTTGGAGTTCATCACCGTGCCATCATAGGACAAACACACACAGTTCTGGCAATGAATCACCAGTGAGCTGCTGACATATAAACTTCTTGTTTCTTGTATGGTTAGGCGTGGTGGCCTCGTCCATGCTTCTTTTTATTATGCTTGTGGGCTTCCCCTGGTAACCCTGTGTTTAACATCACAGCTCAATAAACTGTGAGTAATGACTCCATGAGTGTGGTCACTGGGATCGGGCCGGTATGGCCGTGGCTCAGAAGAAACCGAGGTGTTTGGGTCGAGGTAACGACATGTAGGATCCAAAAGCTGAAGTTATGATGACTTAAGATGTTGTAGCAATAGCTTTTTTTTCTTTTTCAAAAGTGAGAGCACAGAAAAGTGCTGTTGGGTTGTGATTAGCTTTGCAGACGCAAAATATAATCTTTGTATGTCCCGATTATGAAACTCTGTAATCTCTGGGCTTAGGTTTTGGTAATATTGGACCGAGAGAATTATGAAAGCAACATGTTAGTTAGCATGAGTAAAATTGTTGGCTGACTAGTTTTGATTTGCATATTAATGGTCCTAATGGTTTGAACATGTGTGTGTTTGATGGTGGAGGTGACTTGCTTTGATGAATAGCAAAGAGAGCCCTGTTAGGTTTCAAAGAGTTGTTTTCCACACAAAACTCCTGTTTAGTTTTTGCTTTTGAAGGTAGTGTTGAGTGTGTGGGTGCAGGTCGCCAGTCCATCCCAGGGCTGCATAGAGACACAAACAACCAAACACACTCACATTCACAGCTATGGACACTTTAGAATCGTCAATTAACCTCAGCATGTTTTTGGACTGTGTGGGAGGAAGCCAGAGAACCTGGAGAGAACCCACGCTGCACAGGGAGAACATACAAACTCCACGCAGAAAGATCCCAGGCAGGAATCGAACCAGGGAAATTCTAGCTGTGAGGCGACAATGCTAACCACCGTGCCACAACAACTTTATTGTTCCCAAACTAAATTCTTGATGGATAATTGAGCTAGCTATTTATACTTTTTGTATGTAGAAACATTCGGGAGTAACACAAAGATTGAGATGTAGGTCAAAAGGAGGTCAGCACTGAGCTGCAATCGCATGGAATTATGTGAGTAGATTTATGATGGCACAACCCGATACCTCCCGCAGAGTAGAATGAGATTAATAGAGTCTCAAGTTAAGAAATCAGTCAACATTTGAACTTTAATGTGTTTGGAGGGAGTGTCCATTTAGCATTCTGTACCACCTGTACTGATAAATTACATCAATCTGCCACAACATTAGAAGCACGGTCTTAATAATGTGTAGGTCCCCCTTGTGTTGGGGCATGAACACGGGACCTCTGTGGGAGTGTGTGGCATCAGGATGTTAGCAGTGGATCCTTTGGGCGCTGGAGGTGGGATCTCTGGACTTTAAACAGTCAATACCTTTGGCTCTTGGTCGTGTTCTAGTTTCAAACCATGAGTGAACAGTTTCTGCAGTGTGCTGGGGGAGACTGCTGCTGTCAGATTGCTGCTGCCCTGGGACTTGTTCTTGAACAAGGTTTAGGTTGTATTGTGTTGTGAGGAGATGATCAGTGTGAGTTACGTCACCTGTCAGTGGTTCTAATGCTGTGGCTGATCAATGTATATTTAAACAATCAGCTAATGATGGGCCAGAATTTTTGGTTGCTGAACTTCATGACCAGTAAATCAGCTGATCAGCACAACATTAACTGTTGGCAGTTTTCATAGTCAACTATAGGCCATTTATTCCTTTTAATTTTATAGGAATCTAAATTGAATACAGTTCCTTTACCTCTGACTATGCTACTTGTGGGATCGGGCCGGTATGGCCGTGGCTCAGAAGAAACCGAGGTGTTTGTTTTTTTCATGATGCTTTTTCTGGAAATTAAGCATTTTGAATTCAGTTGTGGCTGTAGACACTACGTGGAACTAGACCTACTTGTAATAAAGGAAACTCTTTGAATCAGAGGGAATAACAGGCTATTAGGCCACTGCTGGAAAACCTTTTTCTGCTCATTTTTTTTCCCCTCATAGCTGTTTATTTTTCATTTCCTAGGGTGTATGTTTAGTGTGTGAGTATGCAATACAGTCTATGGTATGGGCACAATTTACACACAAGTGTATGTTTGCTTACTACACATCACCCTGCTCGCTTTATTTTAAAATTGTGTTCTGTTCTTGTCACCGACACTTTAAGATGACATCGTCCCTGTATTTAGGTGATGTTTCCTAATCTTATGTCACTTTAGTTTCACTGCTGATTGAGTAGAGGGCAGTTGTGGGGGTATTTATTTTAGTGACGCTGGACAGATCTGCAGTCAATAATACTCGCTAAAGCCCCAGCTGTTTTGTTTTAATCAGATCCCAGGGGTTTTGGCCTGGCTAAATAAGGTTGGCTAATGGTTGTGAGTGACCCTGTCCTATCTGCAGCAAACACCTCCAACAGAACCTGACACTGTGACGTTAGGGAAATGCTAAATCGCTGTGTATATATTGCAAAAACTCAGTTTTTGTAGATTTTCAGAAAACTTATTTTTTTGTTGTTTGCTTGAGACAATATCAATCAAACTGAAGTTGAGTGGATCTGACTTAGTAGAATGACATGACACAAACAGAGATAACTTAAGTTTGATGGATATTGTCTCAGGCAGACGATGGAAAAGTGAGTTTTCTGAATGTTTGTGAAGATGGAGTTATCTGTTTTTGCAAATGAACGCTTCATATTCAGTATCTATAAACAGTTTAAGTACATCAACTTAAAATGTAACACTAATAGGCTCGGTTGTGGCTTTCATTAGCGGTGTGTGTTTTACATAGTGTTGTTTGATCTTGATAACTTTTTCTGTGTCGAGAGAATTGTTGAGAAACAGAAGTGTCTATGTAGTGGTCACACTATCTGATCATTGTGCTTTATAACCACATTTGTGGAGACTGTGGATTAACTTATTGGCTGAGAATTTGTCACCAGCTAAACACTTTTTGTGCATGACTGGCTACAGTTAACCATTTTCTAAACACAACAGTAGAAATGAATTTTAATCCAGTGATACTGAGTTGGTCTTTGGGAATGTCAATATTTTCTTTACATGCAATGCATTAAAGACTACCCCAGGTGAAAGTCAAGTTATTTACCTTGTCAGCATGTCTATATAGTGCTTCATATGCTTATACATATACTTCCCTATTTTCATATGTAAAAAAATCTAAGGAGTCAATCCTGTAAACTTGCAGAATGGGACTTCCTGTGTCATCATTTTTGAGAATCAGCTTCCAGATTGAACATGTGTGGCTGAATTTCTCCAATATTACAACTCGCCATTATGTAGTGCTACTACTAGTAGTAGTAACTTTACAGTATTTGTGGAGTCATAGGTGAGCTGATGTGCTCCAGCTGCAGTGAGCGCGGAGTGACACGGGGACTTCATAGATCCAGAGGAAGCAACAGTGGAGAGCTACATTTAAGCCATTTAAGCACAGGAAGCGATTTTTTTCATGAAAAAAAAACAACATGTAACCTTAATACGGCTGCAGGGTGGCGCAGTTGCCTCGCAGCAAAAAGGTTGCTGGATCGCATCCCAGTGGGGGCACTGGGATCTTTCTGCATGGAGTTTGCATGTTCTCCCCATGCAGCGTGGGTTCTCTCCAGGTTCTCTGGCTTCCTCCCACACAGTCCAAAACATGTTCAGGTTATTTGGTGATTCTAAATTGTCCGTAGGTGTGAATGTGAGTGTGCTTGGTTGTCTGTCTCTAAGTGTGTGGCCCTGTGATAGACTGGTGACCTGTCCAGGTGTCCCCTGCCTTCGCCCTAAGTCGGCTGGGACAGACTCCAGCCCCCCCGCGACCCTAGTGAGGATTAAGCGGTGTATAGATAATGGATGGATGGAACCTTAATACACAGAGATGAGTTTTTAGAGGTTTAGTCAAGGACTGAAGAGGAACTTTCAATGCAGAACTGACTGCAGCCGAGTGCAGGATGCGTCTGACTGCTGGCACAATATGTGGACTCCCAGTGTCATTGCATTGTTATCCTTCCAAAACAGAACAAATGCCACAATCTTTTGTGCTGCAGGAAAACACACAAATTACATGATCTTATCAATGACCTACATGATGTGATATCTATATGACATCATATTTAAGCTTATCTTAATAAGATTCATCACAAGGGAGATGGGTTTTCAGTTGACTTGACCTGCCCTCATCTTAACCTGTCAATCTGTATGGTCTTTCCCTTCCCGAAACTCTGTTAATGCCGCAACCTGGAGGCCTGGCAACAACGCAACACAAATTGTTATTTCCGCTGGCCAGTCGCTGCAAACATCAGATTAATGATGCAATGTAATACACACCACAGTAGTTTTCAAAAGAGATTCCCTTTTCGTGGGCATAGTCTACATGTGTAGTCTTTTGATGAAGAATCTCTGGCAGATCTGGGGATTTCATAAAGAAAGTTTGATGAACAAGCTCCCTTAATCCGCAAAATTCAGAGATGGTAGGCATCACCATAAGATTTTTTGCCATGTAAACAACACAAAATAAACAAATAAGAGAGAGGAGGGGAGGTTGCTGCGGCAATTGCAGCAGAAAACGCTGGTATGCGGATCAGCAGAGTAATAAGTAGAGAGAGCTGTCAGATTACAGAGGTTGGCTCTGTACACGCTGTACTCTTTACAGAGCGAATGAAACCGCTACTAGTCTATAAGATGATGCAAGCGTGGCTGCCCAGTTTCCCTGCTTTGCTGAAGGGTTGTTTATTGCTGTTTATTTTATTTTTTAAAAACGCAAGTCAATTAAGTAAAATCCCCAAAACAGCACTGGAGTTTCATGATGCTAAAATAGCATGATGTCTTTTTTTGTTAATCGTGGCCTGTGATGCTTTAAAGCACACTAGTTATTTCTTGAAATCTAAACTTTAAAGCAATAAAACTGCCTTTACAGCTATGTGCTTATGACTGTTTTAGTAAAATAGACTTAAACGTCATCTGCGTGACCCACCCTCTTCCTATTGTACTTTACATGAGTACAGAATCTTTTGCTTTTAGTGGAAACATGCACTCTACACAGGCAAGGATTGGCTCAATGCCTAGTTTTTAGCCCTCATACACATCTCAAATCCTTCAGTCCCATATGTCGAGGACTCTATACCAAATTATATTGTGAAATCTCATTGGCCCCTCCAGGTGCCTTCCCAGCATCCCAAAATGTGACTGGCTGGTGCAGACAGTCACGCCAACATAAGGCATCTGTCCAACAATGTGGAGCAAACAGAAAACCAAACCTAAGTCACGGCCTCAGTGCCTTGGTCAGCCTGGACTGACTTCCTTATAGGTCCAGAAGTACATTTTGAATGTTGTACTTCAATAGTTTTACAGTTTTTGCTGTTTTAAACAGAACTAAAAGGGATCTAAGAGATGTGTATGTTTGTGCATGTGTGTGTGTGTGTTGGTGAGCAGCAATCCTCACAGAGTAAAATCACTGTCCCATCTGGCCAATGTGTTGTACGTTTAAGGGGAATCCTTCTTTAAGAGTCTTCCCATGCATCACCCAACTTTGCGTTAAGCCCATTCGACTACCTGATGTACTAAAGATGAGCAAGACCTTCACTTGACTTTCTTTAAATTCAACGGATCATGTGTATGTCCAATATATATATATATGTATGTATGTATAGCGGTATGGCTCACATGGTTGTGTGATTCAGTGATACGCAACTCTTTTAGTAAAAAAATAAAATAAAATACTGAATAAGATCTGCAGGGCCTCAGTGAATTGAGCAGTCTTTCTTTTTGGCTGCAGTATGTATAGTTTTTATATTCTACTACATGAATAATAATAAACAACAGAGACTTACGTAACCTTTCCAACATATGGCGTGTAATCCCGCTTGTAGTACACAGTATCATAATGCACCCACTGTGGTGTGTTTGATCGTGATGATGGTGCATGCAAACACTCGTAGTATGTCATGGAAAAGCACTTAAAAGATGTGTTTCAAGGATTATTTCTGGCATGGTGAAAATGCACACAACTGCTCTTAATCCTGTCGGGTCAGCAAAGACCAGGCAAAGCGTGTTATGAGCTCCATTTAGAATGTTGAATTAATAAATGAATGCATAGGTAGATGAACAGTGCAGACAATGGAAGTCTCTCAAGTGACATTTTTAAAGTTTCGATTCATTTTGAATATTTTTAGTGTGCTGAATCATCCACATGAAATGCATGAAATAATAATCTAATATATGGCAGGTTATTAGTGGTGTTTTTTTCAGGATCATTATTATTTTCATAGTAATTGTATTTTAAAAAACATCCGATGTATTTAGATTAATCAGGCCCATAATCAGCAGGATATTGGTGTTCTTTCTATTTCAGTTTATTTCCTCCTTTTCCATTTCTCCTTTGCTGTGTTTTTTTCTTTTGTCTGAAGAGATGAAACAAAATAAATTAGTTGCAAATATTTTTAATATCACTTAAAAATGTGAGTCAATTTCCAAAGAAAAAAGACCAAACTTTCTCTGTTTTTGCTTCTCCGTTGTGAAAAAAAAAAGTTCTTTTTCTTTCTTATCCATGACTATCCATGTAAACTGAATGTCTTTGGACAAAACAAGCAAAATTTTAGAACAATTATGTCAGCTTGGGCTCTGGAAAGATTCGGGGCAGAGCATTGTTCAGTTTTTCTGATAAAGAAAACAATGTGGGGTGAACTGATAATCAAAATAAAAATAGCTAGAGGCAGCTCTACCTCTCCTCACCCATTTGCTTTCCACCGTCACTTTAATCCCATCTTTCCACCATCCGTCTCTCTCATGCCTTTTCTTCTCCCTCTACCCTCGTTTAGGTGTGCTGCTCGTGGATGTTCTGCTCTCGAGGCAATGTTTGTAGACGATGTATGTGCACCGACAGATGGACAGTCTTGTCGGAATGTTGCTAGGAGACGTGGAAACATCCTGTCAGCTGTTAATACAAGCAGATTGATGACGAAAAGAAAAACAGAGACAAAGTACCCTAAACTTTGTTGAACTGCTGGCTACCAAAGGGCTTAGTTTGTTTTTGTTTTGTTTTGTGGCAAATATTATCATTGCATTTTAGTATACATCCCTTTATATCAAGGCGAGTAAATCATTGGTAAAGCAGAAAAATGTATCTCACAAAAAGAGAGTTTCAGATCTTTCATAAACGCTTCCATTCATCAACTAAACTCAATGAGAGAATGAGCACACATGCCCATTCAGCAACTAAATTCTGAATATGCAACAATATTGCAGGACAAAAATACTCAATATTTTTACTTTATTTAATTAACAAATAGTTAACTAATAGATTATTGTGAGCTCAGTTTTTCTGTCATTTCTGCTTTGTAATTGTTTAGTAAGTTTTGTGTTTCAGTGCTGTGCAAGCAAATGCAACAAAGTGATTAATTAGTATCAGCTTATTTGTTTTTTTTGTTCATTTTTACTGCAGGAACAGTAAGTGATTTATGATGAGTGGTGATGATTGACTGGATGCACTGTGCTTCTCTCTGCAGCTTCCTCATGGTCCTGGTGTGTCTAATCTTCAGTGTCCTGTCCACTATAGAACAATATGCAGAATTTGCCACTGGAACCCTCTTCTGGATGGTGAGTAGTTTTACTCGATTGGTACACCTGAAACTCTAGTCCATCCATCCATCCATCCATCCATCCATCCATCCATCCATCCATCCATCCATCCATCCATCCATCCATCCATCCATCCATTACTAAACATTCATCCATCCATTATCTATACACTGCATAATCCGCACTAGGGTTGCGGGGGGCTGGAGTCTATCCCAGCTGACTTAGGGTGAAGGCAGGGGACACCCTGGACAGGTCACCAGTCTATCGCAGGGCTACACTTAGAGACAGACAACCAAGCACACTCACATTCACACCTTCGGACAATTTAGAATCACCAATTAACCTCAACATGTTTTTTTGAACTTGTGGGCGGAAGCCAGAGAACCCGGAGAGAACCCACACTGCGGGGAGAACATGCAAACTCCACACAGAAAGATCCCAGTACCCCCACCGAGACGCGAACCAGCAACCTTCTTGCTGCAAGGCTACCAACTGCGCCACCTTGCAGCCCTGAAACGCTAGTTCAAATCGTAGTTCATATTTATATATATCGCTCATGTATTGTAGGCACAGTACACGGTTGCATAAATTAAAGATAAAGATAAAGATAATTTTATTGATCCCACAGTGGGGAAAGTTCACTGGTACAACAGCTCCAAAAAATGTGTACAGTCAGTGCAAGAATAATTGGGAACACCCAGTGCAAATTTTAGGAAATAAACAAAAACAGAAACAGAAAACAGAAAAACAGAAAACACACAGTGCAAAAATTGCAAGAGAAAAAAAACCCCAAAACATTATATACAGAAGATGTTTTTTGTTTGTTTGTTTTTTAAAGAAGACTATACACACAAAGATGAGGTAGTAAATTCAAAATGAACATAGTACTAAATCATATTTACAGATCAATCAGTTCCAACTGAAAAGCCCTGCACATACACGTGTTTGCGTCTATCCTGGTTAAATACACATCTCTTCAGGCCGACGTTTGGTGGAGTTATGTCAAAATTATGTGAGGTGATCAATACTTGTGCATCAATAGAAATTGTTTTTTTCTAATAAAAAAAAAACTTCTCTCAATTTATTGGTTGCAAAAAAACAAATGCGAAGTATAGTAATGCGAAGTCCTGTGTATGAGGCTGTGCTCTGGGATTCTTCCATCTTTCTAAACTGACCTAATAATGAAGTGATCAAGTAGATGATAAAAAGAATCACTGGTTTCATGAAGGGCTCATTCCATCTCAAGTCATCAGATTTTTAGAAAAATTTGTGCTCGACCATGTGTGATTTTTTTGTTAAAGATATTTGTGAAATTTTAGCCCTTATACATCAACAATGTTCTGAGATGCAATTGTGTAAGAACAAAAATACCCATTGATCTACTTTCAGGACATCTTTTTATGCACTGAATTTTCAGGCTGTGTTTGAACGACAAAATCTCAGGAGCTATTAAAGATTAAAGCTTAAAATGTTACTGTTATTGATCATCATGTCATTGATTCTGAATCTGCAATATTGGACAAGTAAAACAAAGTTTCTGACTATTGTTAAGTTGAAATATATATATATATATATATATATATATATATATATATATATTTTAAACAATGAAGCCATTATGAAAAGTGCCACCTTTGAGCGCACATTAACAAAAAAAAAGTAGATAATTCAGAAGTTCACTGGGAATAGTTTCTGAACCATACATAGTTGCATGTCACAACAATACAAACCCAAACATGTAGAATACTTTAAATATGAAATATTTAGTCACAAAAATGAAAGTCACTTTCATTGAACTTCAATAACTGATTGAGCAGATGTGACAGCTCAGCCATAATCCCTGTTACACTGAGATCATGGGTTTAGAGGTGGTTCCTTGACAAATATCAAAAGTGTTTTTTTTATTACATCGATTTTCTTTGAGAGACAGAGCAAACGATGAGTGGTGTGAAACACGTATAGCCGCTCTGCAGTACCCTCTGTTGTCCACATGATGGTAATATAAGATCTTGGCTGGGAGGGATTCTAACCGCCATCTTACAGCTCAGTGTAAAGATATTACAAATCTCAAAAAAAGACTAATCACTTTCACTTATTGCACATACCATTACGCACACTTATCAGCCTGCGTTGCATTCAACCACGTGTCCCTTTTTCAGGCTATCTTGATGACACTTGTTGAATCATTTGGCTCCGCACAGACTGTACCTGTTGATGCTTGCTGGAAGATTGACTTTTTCAGAGCTTATTAGGCTGTTAAGGCTGCTAAGTGATGCAATAAATCGAGGGCTTACAACTGGTAGAGAAAATTATGGCTGCTGTTTGGAAACTCTACAAAGAGCTTGCATCATCTGTCTCCTGCCAGGACACTGTGAATATAAATACACACGCAGCTACTGCACACCATTGACACAAATACTTACACAAAAGGCTGCACAAACACACACTGACAAAAACTCTCTCACGTACCACCTCCTGAGTCCCATGGCAGTCTGAGGACAGACTGGACACTGTGTTCCCTAAACTTTTGCCCGGTGCCCTTAGAAGACCTGCTAATATATCACAGTTATTTATTTAGTTATACTAAGAAAGAGCCAAATTCTTTTAAACATTATCTCTAACTCAGTCTTTCCTTTTCTTTATCCACCTCGCACCGTTTTTTCTCTGTTGCTTGATTACAAAAAACACCAGTAGTCAGCCCCAGAAGGACATAGAGAAAATAAATGTCCACAGAAAGGACTATTTGTCTTTTCGTCATTGTTGAACCCAGTTTATTTGTACACCTGGCTGTGTGTTTGTGCATGCATATGTGTATAAATAATGTTTCTGTGTTAATAGTGAAATAAGATAATGCCTTATCTTTTGCGTGCGTGCTGGTGCGCACATCCCAGTTTGTGTGAGTGTGTTTGAGGGGAGGTGGAGCTCTGCAAGTGGTGTCACAGTGGCGTGTACTGGTGGTAGTAGCTATACTTAGAAAGTTCAGGGTCAGCTAACATCCGTGAATCACAAGCTGCTTGTTTTGGATGGCAGAGGGGACATTAGTCCTTGAGGATATTTGGCCTTCAGGGCAGCTGCCAAAGTAAAGCCAGCCAGGCTGGGCAGGAGGCACAGAAGCACGCACGCACACACACACACACACACACACACACACACACAGTCACACACACAGTCACAGACATGTCACATGGATCTTCTCAGGTCTTGTATATTGCTAACAATATTTCAACATGTAGGGTTGTGCAGCTGTATTCCATCAGTTCACTCTGTGCGTTACCTTTTACTTCACTTCACTGGCCATCTCGGTTATTTGATGACAGTGTGAAAAATGTTAATATTAAAGCAAATATCAGGTAGATTTTACCTCATTTAAATACAGTAAAACAGTTACATTTTACAGTCACATATTGTAAAAGAATGGATTTTTATTTATTTTTTTTAACAGTCAACATATAAATGAATGTTTTACTCTATGATTTTACCAGTAATTCAATAAAACAAGGAACATCTATAAAACAATAACAAACTGTATTTAAAAAGTTACATTTAACAACTGTAGAAAAATGTATTTTTTCTTCAAGTGCATCCACCAAACACTTCGGATAACCTGACAGCTACTGACTGAATTGCTACAAAACTTGATTTCTGTAGTTTTTCAGATTACATCTAGTGATAACAGTGACCTTTCTTTACCTGCATGGTCAGACAGGGATGAATCATAATGCTTTTGGAGACACCTCGATCTTTTCTGAAACATCTTCAGACAATTGGAAATTGAAATCTGATGGGCGCATTGGTAGAAATGAGAAAGTGGGTTTATGGAAAATACAAGATTAACTTTGAGTGACGCGAAGCATGTGAAATTTTAATTGGATTGACCTTATCGGGAACACAAAATCATGAACAAAGCTATCACTTTGGGTTGTCTAACATCCGTGAGTTGCAAAAGCTTCATAAAGTTCGTCTAAATTTAGGCATAATGACTGTAACGCGCGCCCTCCTTTGTAGTGGAGCACAAAGATAAAGCAATCTAATCACATTTTCATCTGATACCGTAATACAGCTCTATGAATGCGCTTGACGAGATTATCGCTGCACAAACGGGCAGCTGTTTTCAGTAAACATGTAGTTGCCAGTTTCGTATACGCATACAAAAACACCCCAACATCTGGGTGACCCATTTTACGGAATTACTCCGACTAATCTTTTCAAATTCCCCAAATTCATGCAGCCCTTTGACTTTCAGATTTTACCCAGCTGTCATAATAACTAAGCTCAATAAATTAGTATTCTGTGATTGGTGCCCATGTTTTGATCGGACTCTGTGGCAATGTCAGTGAAAGCCATTTGTTAGTTCAGTTTGCTGGAAAACGTACAGTAAATTCACAAGAACCCTATTAAGCCCTAAGGTGTGAGATGCAACTCTAAAAAGTTCACAAACAGATTACAAAGCAGCACTTGTGCAGATATAACCTCAACTGTCCTCCACAAACAATAAGGCTGCAGCCAGTTGGTCAAGTTCAACTGTGATGGATGTCGTACTGTAGGCAGCGTGGTGCCAGACATCTGAATGCCAGCCCACGTCTCCGATTTGTTTGGCTTCACCGAGTGAATGCAGTGAAACCAAATGGTAATTCAGTCTGATTATCAGGCTATGTTATAGAGATTTGCTCAACCATTTCTGGCCGTCTCTGTCAATTCTGCCTCTTTATCTTCCTCGCTCTTTTGTCTTTAACTCGGTGACAGAAAATGAGCAATTCACACTGATGAATGAGGGGTGTAGGAATCCCAGGCCGGGCGACTGAAGCGCAAAATCTAAAGCTGTAAACATAGTTAATTAATGATAATGGGCAAACAGAAAATTTAGAGCAAGAACAAAAAAAAATCTCTTTTCGCTTATACTAGAGTGACACTTTTTTTTTTTTTTTCTTCCCTCAGCCAGAATAGTGTCTGCGTGTGATTGACAGGTCATTGTTTTGAGGCCTGTGTTATTGCAGCAGGGCTCATGGTATTAAGTTTCATACAAGGGGCGGTCAGGGAGCAGCCAGTTCAAGCAACTGAACTCAGCGAGATGGCCACCCACATGGCCTTAGGTATTACCAGACAGTATGGTGGCTAAATATTATAGATACACGGTGGCCGGGAAAATGATCTCGGTCAGACAGAGTTAATGAATTTATGGAGCCACGCTTGCATGCACACAATAGAAAAACAAATGCACAATGTCACAGAGGGAATTTAAAAGCACCCGCCTCAACGGATAGGCAGGTGCACATAATTGCAACAACAGAAAAAAAAAAAAAAATCAATGAAGTGTGACAGAAACATTCATATGTTTATAACACACCCAATTATTCTGCCTTGTTACCAGTTAGGAAACAGTGTTCTGACGTTTTTTCCTGTGGCTTCAATCACTTAGTCATTGACCCTGTCTCAATATGAGCTGTCATCAGCCATGTTATCAACATCCATCTTTCCTCGTGGATGACTGGGTGGTCGCGGTGCTACGAGACCACCTCAGTGTCTCCCTTTTTTTCTGTCTCACACACCTGTCACTACCCACTCATGTGATATTGTAAATCCTGCTGATTGATCATAATGGCCTTAATGCTTTTAAATTAGTGTCAGTGCATGGCGCTGTGTTCTCTTAGAAATGATGCCTTATCTACTTCCACATCCTCTCGTTCCTGTATATGTTTTGCAATTACTGTCTCTGTACTGATAGTTTAATGTAACCTTTCACTGCGTGTTTGCATTGTGCTCCACAGGAGATTGTGCTGGTGCTGTTCTTTGGCACAGAGTATGTGGTCCGGCTGTGGTCGGCAGGCTGTCGAAGCAAATATGCAGGCATCAAAGGACGCCTCCGCTTTATCAGGAAGCCCATATCAATCATAGGTGCACCTGGAATTTTCCTTTGTTCTCATTTAATACAACGGATGTCCTAAAGTGTTTTTGTAGATCAACAACTTAGATCGTGCAAAGCTTTATTATGGTACAACATTTAATTGAAACTGAACTAACTAAAACCCTTGTTTGATTTCTATTTCTTGTTCCAACAGATCTGATAGTGGTCATTGCCTCCATCATTGTGCTCGGTGTGGGCTCAAATGGCCAAGTGTTTGCCACGTCAGCCATCAGGTAGAGCAAGGACTTTCTTCTGCATTTTAATATTTACTCATAGCAGGAGTGAGATCAGAAGATAATGGGGTGTTGTTGTTGTGTCACAGGGGCATCCGTTTCCTCCAAATCCTGCGCATGCTGCATGTGGATCGACAGGGAGGAACGTGGAGGCTCCTGGGATCTGTGGTCTTCATCCATCGACAGGTATATTAACAGTATCCAGGCTGATTAAGGGTTGTGATGTATCACCTGAAACTTGATAAAATTTCAGCTCTGGACTGTCAATCTGTCTGTATGTTTATATGATTTCTTTTAAGGATTATTTTTTTTATCACATGTCAGACAGACTGAAGGTGTAATATACCCTCAGTTGGCTGCAGTTTCTTCTGTAGGGTGAATGCACCGTTGCTGAAGCAGTACAACGGACAAACGAGGTGCTATTATCCTCACAACATTTACGGCTTATTTCAACAAATCAAATGTGCCCGAACAAAAAAAAAAAAAAAAAATCTACAGCAGATGTGGCTTTATAAGGAGAAGAAAAGAAGTAGACAAGGTTGGCCCCCACAATTTTTTTTTTTCATTGTTTTCTGGTACACTTGTTTTCGTTCTTTCTCGGGCCGATACACATTGAAGTCAGAGGATGTAATGTTCTCTTCTTAATCCCTGAAGTACACCATGTTCTTTGGTTGTAGTCAAACCTGCCGTTCATATCTCTTTGATACATGAGAAGAACAGGACTTATTAGCGAGGATTGCGTGTGGAGGGTCACAAAAATACGCGCAAGACGAATCCAATTTGAGCCTAATATGATTTGTTGCCATCTCCCTGTTGTCAGATGACCACTTTATGAAATGATATGCTCTGCTTAGTGGAAATACAATGTATTGTCAATAAGCTGATGGAATATACTAAGCATGTTAGGATGTTTGTTAAGAATGCCATTTGTTTTTCCATGAACAATTTGGCTTCATTTAATAGTGTATACATTTGCAAATCAATTAAGCCTCTGAAATGCTTTGTCTTTACATATTTGCTGCACTTTGCCTATAAAACAGTAAAAAAAAAAAGAAAGTTACACCTTGTTTTCGCAGTTTTTATAAATGTAGAGGAATCCCTTAAACAGCGCTCTGTGTCTTACTTTTGTATTCACACAGTGACAATTTATGTCATTGCACATTATAAGGGTCGATCCTTTAAAACATCAATACTTAACACATTGTTTATCATTCATGGTACTACTTTAGCACCTAATGAAATACAAAGGTGACTCGCGGGTGAAAATGCGACCCTAATAACTGGTCGTAGGCTTAGAGTTAACAGGAGTGTGTGCTGTTTATTACAACAAGCCCATACAAATGAAGACCATTGTAGTTGAGCATAATAACCACCTCTCTGTTTGTCCTCTTTGTAAAGCAGAAGATCTCAACAGTGTGATATTTCATACACAGGTTTTTATTTATTGAGCAAAGCCTGAGAGCATTCAAGCCTAACTTGTGCAAAAATACCCCAATGACTGAAGCATAGAGAGACTAAAAGCTGGTCTCTTCATGGTAAAAGCAAAACATTTATTTGGGGATAAACTGGCCTGACATGTCTCAGTAGGAGGAAGGCTGGCTTCAGTCAACAGCAGCTCACTGGATGAAACTCACAGGTCATTTCAAACATTCATGTTGTTTGAATAACGCTGATTTGTCCGTCAACAGCATGGCTCTCTAACACAGAGAACATTCAAAGACTTGGGTATATTGTCAGAATACAATTTGTGGGATGATCTTTAAAAGCATTTTTTTTAAAAAATACCGAATTTAGCTTTGGCAGTCATCTGTGTCTCCAACAGTAACTGCAGGAATAAACTGCAGCGAGGCACAATCGGCACTGAAAGACATGAGGGTTGCTAGTGGGTCTGCTGTAGCAGCCAAGCTGTGACTTGAAGGGAAATTGTTGGATTAAATCTTTTGTAGCTGTGGTTGTCGTCACTAAAGCTTTGTCAGAGAGCAATAGAATCGTACAGTTTTGTTATTGAATGAACCAATGGTCAGTTCATGTTGTTCATTTGCCTTTTATGCAATGTTTTCATACTTTGGTCTTTGTTTGACTTGCATTTTTCAGGAGCTGATCACCACCTTATACATCGGCTTTCTGGGCCTGATCTTTTCCTCCTACTTTGTCTACTTGGCGGAAAAGGATGCTGTTGATGAGGAGGGCAAGACGGGCTTCTCCAGCTACGCTGATGCCCTGTGGTGGGGTGTGGTAAGCTGGCTACACAGATAAATAAGTAGTCAAAGAAAGTCCCTTACTGAAGTTTTTCAACCATCTTTTTAAGTATGTATGAGTAAATTTTTCAACTGTTGTTTTATGCAATGCATATATTACTGGGGTCTTTGAATGCTATTTGAATATTGAAACGTAGCTTGAAAGACTACATCACATCAAAAAAGATTCCTTTCTCTGTGGAGCTGTAAGAAATTATCTGTACAATGCACCCTCGAGTGGAGTCTTAACTAGAAAAATGGAGATGGCTGGCCACCCTGGTTAGACCAATTATCATCGGTTCTTCCTGTAGCATGCATGTGTTGCTGCAACACTTAACACAGAGGCAAAGTGTGTTGACGTTTTCCGTGCATAGAGCTGGTTTTCGCCTATTTCCCTCCGTGCGGCGTCTCGAGTTTCCAGAGCAGTTAATTAAACATTTGAATTGAAAGCGCAGAGTAATGAGAAACCTATGGCAGCCTTGTGCGGGGGATCAGCGTGCCACAAAGAGACGGTAATAAACCATTCACCTCTGGGATCTTTGGCTCAAAGAACTTTTAGAGCACCAATATAAAGTGTCAGTTCCCTTAATTAAAACTTTAATTGTGGGATTACTACTTTTATGTAACAAGGGTTAGAGGGGTCACATTGCTCCTCGCCGCTCTATGGAAGCTGTTATTTGTGTTGCTCCGGTCACAATGCAGAGAAAAGAATCGCACTTGGGGATTTGCACCTTTTTGTTTTTCTGACACTGTAAACTTGAGAGTCATAATATGTGTTCACAATACGTTTGGTGAGTTTAGTGTGTGTGCGCTTGCTGAAATGGGACTGCGCTGATTGGAGTGTGTTAAGCTCTCCCGCTGCGTATTCCTTCTCTTGGCACGACTTCCACTTCTGGATGTGCAGGTGCGTGGCACAGCTGGAGGGCAAGCCAGTGCCATGATTCATATCCCCTCCTCTCTCTAGCCTTCCCTCACCTCCTCTGCTCTTTGTCTTTTTCTAATTGTTGCTGGTTAAATAAGCTGATTTTAACATCAATCAGGATATAATGTAATAAATGGCTAAATTTTCATTTTGTCGTAATAGTGCTACAGTTTGATTTGGGTCATTGGGTCACCTTCATTTATATAAATATGCATATATATATATGTGTATGTATATGTACAGATATTCACATACATACACATTCAAAGACCAGGTCTGTGACCTTTGTATAGACATAAAGAGGTTTTTGCCCACACTCTACAGTCTGAATGAGAGGGGTGTTTTTTGAGTAGACCATTCCACTCTGATGGTCAGGAGGACATTGTTTAGTCATCGGATTTGTGGATGAGGGATTAAACCCACACCACCACCTCCCCACCCACCCCCAGCGTACACCCACCCGGCTTTCCCGCCTCTGCTCCTTCTTTTTTTTTACTCCCAAAGCTCTTTAAAGTATCTCACCTTACATCAGCCGCTTTGTGTTAGTGCACAGCAGAGGCTCACGCGGCGATGCCCCGTAGACACCCACAGTAAGCCAAGTGTGCTCTGAATGTGTCAGAATTGGCTCGGCTTTCAGAGTGGGTGTACATGCAAATGCAAGAGGTATTTGTTTTCCCTCCTCACCCTAGCAAATTCCTACACTCACGGAGGATTAGCGGTTGGGAATCTTATTCCCCTTTGAGGTGCAAGAGCCTCAAATGCCCCAGCCATCACTGACAGTTGTGAAGCAGATCCAGAATGGCTGATGAACTTTTTCTTTTATGGTCTAACTCCTGTTATAGACTGCGGTGGTGAAGCTTTAGGAGCTCTGAATTGGCTGACATGTTCATAACGAGCAGCTCATTTAGCACGAGACGGAATTTGTTATCTCTATGAATACAGGTTTATTTAAGACAAAATTGTAATGTAATGTTTGATAAGCAAGATGAAAATTTTACATTTAAAATATGCTGTATTTGCATTGGTAAGTTCATCTCAGGTAAAGGACAGTCAATCAATCAATCAATCAATCAATCAATCAATCAATCAATCAATCAATCAATCAATCAATCAATCAATCAATCAATCAATCAGACTAAAGCATAAAGCACTAAAGCAATGGAAAAGCCAAAAGAAAAGGCAACATCTGGTTACCATTCTTATTCTGCTATTGATTTTGCAGTGCAGCCCTATGTGTCCCGACCTTTTTCTTTGCATCAGGCTAGCAGGGAAGGCCAAGCAGGATTTGGATGCATGTCTATACTGTGCTCATGATCATTTTATTTGATGTGAGAGGAGCTTCATCTAATCTTTGTCTCTAGGTGACAGTCACCACAATCGGCTATGGAGACAAAATTCCTCAAACGTGGATAGGCAAGGCCATCGCTTCCTGCTTCAGTGTCTTTGCCATCTCCTTCTTCGCTCTACCTGCTGTAAGTACAGTTTTAATCTAAATCATATGAAGTTCATGAGCAGAAAGGAAATACTTAATTTTATTTTATTTTTTTTATAACTTGTCACAATACGTTTGGCTCCTGCTGTGCAGTATTCATTTAGAAATTTCTTTCTAAGATGCACTGTCTTTGCCTTTATCACCTACTGGGATCACTAGTGTGTTCAGATATCGACACTAACAGTTAATATGTTCCTTCTCAATCAGGGTATCCTGGGCTCAGGGTTTGCCCTAAAAGTTCAACAGAAGCAGAGACAGAAACACTTTAACAGACAAATCCCTGCTGCAGCTTCGCTCATCCAGGTACTTTTTTTTTCACCATTAATGGGGTTAAAACTGTGTTTTTAAACATGTAAAGGAATAGACAGGCAGATTCTGGTTGGGCTTCTTTTACAATTTTGAATTTAATCCATTTTTTTTATATGCTATGTAACAAATAAAATTCGAAGGCTCCATGAATAATAGGATAATAATATGTCAAAGCATGCACATGGATTAAAACACATAAAAAGGCAGGTGGGACGCAGTAAATGATTTAACAGTAGACGAATGTCCCCTGTGGCGCATCGGAATGCACTGGTAGCACTTTATGCCGCCTTTTGTCAGAAGAAGTTAAACATTTGGGGAAATGGAGATGCTTGGGTTAACCTTATGTTGGTATAAAGTGGAATCAGGGGGGCTTGTGTCTGAGTAGTTTATTAGTATCGGTGCAGCCCTGATACCTCAGTTTGGTCTTAGACTGTTCAGACATAAAGACAACCTAAATGTGTGCAGAACACTAACATATGAATGTAAATTTTATAAGTTTTAAAAGTTTTTTCTTTGTCTTTAATGCTGTAAAAAAAAATTAAAAAAAAACCCCAGTATGGATAAAAAATTCATAATTACACTATAAAGAAAGATGTGATTTCTGACACGGCACTGGCATGGACCTATGGAGGGTTTTAAATCCTTATTGGGGGATTTAAAATGATATTTCAGGTAACAGAATTTTTCCAACTGCTAATGTTTATGCTGTTTGATATAACCTCTGTTTCTCAGACACTCTGGAGGTGCTATGCAGCAGAAAAACCAAACGGCTGTGCTGTTACATGGAAAATGTATGTCCTAACTCCAGAGGCCGTCGCCGCAGCGCAATCTGGCAACGGCAGTCCCACCATCAGGAAACTCAACATATCGGTAATTATCTAGTTTGTCTTGAATTTTAGAGCCAAGAGTATAAAATCGCTTTGTAGAGTTTTGAAGTTGTCATAGATTTACTTTTCTCAAAGGGCACATTAAATGTTTCCTCAGCAAAATATGAAGTATGTCTGTGCGGGTTAAGGCACCGGCCTCGGGATGTCCTGCAATGAATAACTTCGTTTTATGGTCTCTCTCTTTCTTATCCGCTGTTTAGTTTCTTTTTCCTTTGATCTATTCAATCTAGATTAAAACCTCACCCCGAAAAAAACTTTTTTTTTTTGCATTTAGTGGTTATATTTATGTCATATGCTAATTTCTCGTTGCATATTTCATTTTAAAAATATCAACAACATTTTCAGTATTTTACATAAATGGAAAAACAACCGCAATTTGAAATCAATGCTTGAACTTGAGGTGTTGAACGTCAAGAACTCTCCTTATTAAGCGTTTTGTTGGGAAAAGCCGTTGGACTGGGACACTTCAGGACACATTTGCATACGTGTGGCCCACGCCGTATTGTCTCCTTGTGCAGTTCACCTTTCGCAACAATATTAGCTATATTGCGTCTGGGCCATTCAGAATAAAAGGGCAAGTTAAGTTCCCACAAACATACACACACACGCGGAAGGACACAATGCACACAAAACACAAATACACACACACACACACACACACACACACACACACAACAGCCCCTCCTCCCTCCGAGGCCTGACTCCACCAGGATGACTCGAGGCCTTTGTCTCTGCCGGACAAAGACTCAGTCAGTTGAGATGATGTCACCACCGCCTTTCTCATGGGAGTAAACCTTTGTCTAGTAGAACAACAACAAAAAAATCTTTGTGTAGCATTGAACCCACATGTATTTGGGAGAATGAAGGCTGCTTCCGCTCTTTTCTGTTTCAGCATGTGACTTTCTCCTCTGTCTTTCCTCCCTCTCCCCCGTCTGTCTTTCAAGATTCCTCTCCTGTTTCGTCTCAGACTTTATTTCACTCTTTTCTTTTTCTTCTTTGCTCTTCCTGTCTCCTCTCTATTTTTTTCTATATTTTCCCCCGTCTTCTTTCTTATTCTTAGCTCTCCATCTCCTCTGTATATTTAACACCATCAATGTCTGCTTTTTATGTTCCTATTTCCTAAGCTCAGTATATGATACTGTTTCTGCTCATCCTTCCATATTCTTTCTCTCTTTTAGTCCTACCACAACCACCACTGCCTCCCTCTCTCCCTCTCTCCCTCTCCCCCTCTCCCCCTCTCTCCTAATGACTCATTCAAACATTGGGTATTTGAGTTGAACTGCTGGCCACTTGTCAAATGCCAAAGTCTGATCCACTGAGTCCAAATAATTGAGTTTCTATAAAGGCCACATCCATGACGTTGGTGTGGGTCAGTTGGTCTAAGCATTGGACTGGATGCACTGTTTAGGTTCTCAGAAACTCACTGACTCACACAGCTATGAGCTCACTGAGATTAAACAGCTACCGCTTATGTCACCAGCACCCAAGCAAAGAATTGGGCAAGATGTATAACAACAGTGTGAAATACAAAGGTACTAAATAAAAATAATGCGTTTTGGTATTTCAGTGTTTTTGGCATCGCATTGCTTTTTAACAGTTTGCTGAAATGGCTGGATAGGTTGATTCATTGTGCAAAGATGCAAAATAATGATACTAAATGCTATTGTTACGATTTAAATTTATAATAAGCTATGATTGTTCACTGGAGTTTGATTGATTTTTAGTGAAATCAATTGTAACCCCCTATGAAGAGAGACGAAGAGAGCTTTTTAGGTCACAAAAACCACTTGCCACAAAGCTTCTATACAAATAATTTTATTTTCATATATATTTGTTAAAATCTAGGTCACTTTGTAAATAAATAAAACTGTGCTTGAGCCAAACTTGTGAGAAAGAAGTTATGTACGCCAGGGCCACCACCATGTTGTCACTCTACCTGCAAGGTGAGGTGACGTATTTACAGTCGCACAGTTACAGTTTGCAGCTACACAAGCGGCTACTGGCGTGTGCAGTGTCACCTGCGTACTTGGTAAAGATAGAATAGTGCTGACTGCCAACGTCTGTGCATAACTCTGGCTCCGCAGACAATGAAACAAACTTTTTTTTTATGTGACTGCAGTTGTTGAGATTAAATCTCTGGCAGTTTTTTTTTGTTTGTTTGTTTGATGCCGGTGTGGCAAGCAGTAGTTTAGACAACAGAGAAAGTCATATTTGAAGCCACTATGGTGAAGGTAGCACGGGAAAGTGAGTCAGCCTCGACCAAAGTGAGCAGTTTTGTGGCTTCTAAACCGCACCTCTGCTCTTAGTTCTGTTTGGTTCATCACACAACAACGTGGGGTTTACAGCCGAATGTGATGTGACTTCTGAGTCTGTGGTCAAAAATAAAAAAAATGGTTGATTGCCCCAAGTTTGGTAGTTCATAAACCTCTTGGTAGGACTGAGCTATTCAGGGAAAATATCTAGTTATAATTTGTCTGATAATAAGATAATAATATAATAAGATTGTGATTTGATTATATGATGTGATTTTTTAGTAAGTCAAGTTTCACTGTCTAATAGATTAAAAATGTGATGGAGCATTACTACATGAGAAACTGTCAAAAAGTACAAGTGCCACACGAGGAGGACGGCATGAATTTGTAAAACCACTGGCATGGCAGTTTGCACCCAGTGTGCTGCAAAATACATGAGATCTGACCGTTAAATAACAAGACTAGGTTGAAGTCAGTTGACCCACAGCATGCATATCTGAACCACAAAATATACAGTGTTCAATAGGCAAGCATTAATAACCCCAAAAGTGTCAGTCTCCTTCAATTAAATAACATCCAATAATAGCATTAGTCTCGCCTCGTATATCCTAAACCGCAGCCTTTGTGATTTGCTAATTGCATTGTTTCAAATTGGAATTTCATGTAAAAAAATTAGTCAGTGGTCCAACCGTACCTCCTGGTTTTGTCCACAAGTGAGGTTGTGATGGATCAAGAGATTCAAAGACTGATTTAGTGCAGTGTGTGCAGTGATGTAGATGTTGTTAAACAGTAAGGAGAGAAAGTGAAAGCACTAATGCTCCCCTTTTGACAGTGTCACCATTATGCAAGGACTGTTTGCCCCACTTTGTTTTCTTCAGTTTTTTCTGTTGCTGTATTTCAGAAATAATTGTTAATTCTATTGATTATTTTCAATAATTCAAGACTCTTTTAACAACACTGTTAATTATAAGTACAGTTTTACATCAAGACAGTGTGGACACATTTCTTGTTTATTAACTGGCTTGACTTTTCTTCTGCCTTTCAGAAAAAGGGGACCAAGAGAAGGCTGAAGCCCAGAGGAAACGGTGCTATGGGCGTGTCCTCGGAGAGAGCCGTATCCATCCCTCAGATAACATACGATCACATCGATGACTCTGTGGAGAAGAAAGATGTCTCATTTTTCCTCGAAGAGCCTCGGGCGACTGTTGAAGGTAACACGGCGGAGAGGCTGCCTGTCTCGTGTAACTGCACCGCGCAGTGACAGTTACACACTCGTATCAAGTAGATATCAAAGGTTTTTGTCAGTCACTACTTTTCTATCATACCCAGTGTGAGCCCAACACACTCTGACACATGTTTTTCAAACAAAGCCAACTAACCTCTATAAACTGCCTCTCTTTCAACAAATCACTCCCAGACTAGTCAACCAGCCAAGATTACACATGAAAGTGCCGAGCCCTGTTTTATTACTGCCTGATCAAGCTGACTTCATTTTGGAACTCTTGACAGGAGAATTTTTATTTAAAACTTGACACCTCAGAATGCCATGTTCTGTGAAGGTGTTTTGGAACAGGGTGTTTTTGAATTGCATTTAACATCAGCGCGAAACTATCTTTGCTGTTTTAATACAGTTCAAACCCAGTTGGCAATAAAGGCCGTGTCATGTAGAGGACATCTGACGAAGTGAATAACTGCAGTAATGAAACTTTTTTGAGTTGCTCTTCATATAATTTTGTTTGATGAAATAATGTGTGTTGAGGGCCATGAAAATGATGTCATGTAGCCCGAAGGCCTTGGAAATCCATTATCTCAGTAAAAGTTTGATGTGTTTTTGTGCTCAGGGTATTTAAGTGAGAAAAACAACTCCATGATGAATGACATTTTTTTTTCATGGCACTTGTTTCAGAAATAGTAGCTGTCAGCTTGTACTTTGTGTTGTCAGAAGATTGTCATCAATATTTTTAATGTCAAGGACAATAAATACTATAAAATAAGCTAAATGAATCTAAGCGTGGGCTCCGTGTTACACATGTAGGCTAGTAGAGTCACCATAAAAACTAGAAATTACAAAAACAGCACACACACCTATTAGCCACAATATTCAAACCATCTGCCTAATATTGTGCAGGTACCTCTTGTGCTATCAAAACAGCTCTGATTAATTGTGGCATGAACATGATGATGTCCTGTTGTGTCCAGCACTGGGATATTAGCAATGGATTCTGTGGATGCTCGAACACATTTGGATTTGTGGAGTTTGAAAGCCTTGGGCTCTTTGTCGTATTCCTCATGCTGTTCCTGGCAAGTTTTTGCGGTATGGCACAGTGCATTATCCTGCCCCCGGGAGGCCTGGGTTGGAGATGCAGCAATGATTGTGTCAATTCATACTGTTCAGTTTTTGGAAAGGAAGTTTAATCCAAACTAGAATATTATGCCAAAACTTAAATCTCTTGAAAGCCTTAAATACTTATGACCATTCAATCTGATCTTATTTTTCCCTCCCTTTTTGTGTATGTCATATTAAAAAGACATCTTCAATTAAAGCTACAATTTTCATGGGTTATGAGATTTAAGCCGTTCTCTGTCTGTGTTTGAAGGGGAGATTGGACAATGCAAGCCCACGTCTGGTGGATCTTTTCCTGTTTCTCGTGGATTAATGTAATTGATGTTTGAGTTAACTTTGCTGGTAGAAAGCCACCAAACCGGGCCTGAGTAGGTCCGCCAGCTTTGTTTAGGTGGGTGGAACTTGATGAATCCACATTAATGCCAGGACCCAAGGTTTCCCAACAGAACATTGCATTTATATGTGACGATTCATGTCGTTCTCTTCTAGGGATGCATGACCACATCGGAATCGGCCGATATCAGTGTTTTTTCTGATATATCGGTATCGGTCCGATGAACAAATTTAACCGATGTGAAAAACCAATGATTGTCTAACATTCACACCTTCGTCTCTACATTTGATATTGCTGCTATTTCACAGATGTTTTTACTTAAATGGTCCTGGACTTGAATGTTAAATATGTTTAAATATGTTTAAATATGTTTTACTTTTGGGGCTTCAGTTGGTTAGCACTGTTGCCTTGTAGCAAGAAGCTCGCTGGTTTGCATCCCGGTGGGGGCACCGGAATCTTTCTGCGTGGAGTTTGCATGTTCTCTCCGTGCAGCGTGGGTTCTCTCCGGGTTCTCCGGCTTCCTCCCACAAGGTCCAATAACATGTTGAGGTTAATTGGTGATTCTAAATTGTCCGTAGGTGTGAATGTGAGTGTGCTTGGTTGTCTCTCTGCAAGTGCAGCCCTGTGATAGACTGGTGACCTGTCCAGGGTGTCCCCTGCCTTTGATTTGAGTCAGCTGTGATAGGCTCCAGCCCCCCCGCGACCCTAGTGAGGTGTATAGATAATGGATGGATGGGATGGTTTACTTTTGTTACGTAATAAAGAAGACTATGTGGTCTAATTTGGTATGGGCTTCTTTTGAATAGTTTTCACGTTCTCACAGCACTTACTTACACTCATTTTTCGGTGTGAACAAAAATTGAATATCGACATTGGTAATATTGGTTATCGGCAATATCAGAAATCTTAAAATCGGATATCGGTATTGGCCAGAAATTTTAATATCATGTATTACTATTCTCTTCACTTTAAAGGTGGTTAAAACATGGCATATTTATGTAGGTCTGAAAGGAGTACATGGGAAAAGACATTGGTCCATTCAAAGGAATTCATACTTGAGCCACATTAGTTCTATGTACAGTTGAGTGTACACTGAATCATAATTAACGCTGTAATCTAATTTTTTAAAAAACCTTTGTGGAGCTGATGTGTGACAAAAGGTAGCGATCGTGTTTAAAATTCCATCATTATCATAATAATGTTGGTATAACTTGAGGTACAGTAATTACAGAGCAGACGGCCTATTTGAACGTGGCTTAGAGTATTATTCTCTTGCTACCGATAATAATTTGGTCCTCTCAGCTCATACAAACAGTGGAGAACATTACGCGTTGTGGGAGGAGTTGTTATGTACTGCTGTCTCATTTTCACACAGTAAACAGAGACCCTATCCTGATCCCCTTAGAGCCAAGATGGCTGCCAGGTGCCTCCAGTAAGCCACATGGAAGCCATTACAGTCTCAGTGGTGATTAGAGGTCATGGTTACAAGCGCTTTACTGCTTCACTTGTCCCCCTTGATGGCCACAGACACTCACACCGGCCTTAAATGGAAAAAAACAACAACTTTAAAATACCAGCTTGTCAAAGTTACAAGTGGGAATTTCTTGTAATGCCAGTTGCAGTTTACTAATGCTGCAGTCACACCAAAGCCAAGATGTATATATATTTTTAAATTTGCTCTGGTAAATACAGCTGAAGTGATGGTGTTAATTTCACATAATTCCGTGTGCACGTAATTACCTATGTGAGCTGTAGTGGTTTCCAGTTCCTGCCAGCGCTCGTACATAACAATAAACACTCTGATTTTAAACGGTGTTTCTGAATGTGCGTCTATACACACAAAATCCATGTATGATTGATGGTTGGTTAAATGGTTGGTGGTTTAGCTTCCTGTGTTAAAAGCCAACCCCACCAAATGAACTGACCCAGACTCCAGGTTAATAAACTCACTTTATGAGTTTTTCCTGTCAAAGCGTGCTATCATAAAGGGAGACTTAAACTCAACATAAAGGGAGACCATCACTAGAAGGATAACCACTTATAAGGGGAAAAGTCTCTTAGATTTTGGCTTAATTGGGTGGATCTTGGATCTTGAAAGAGAACATATGTCTAAATGCATGTGGAAAAAGCCATCAAATTAAAGTCAAATCAGTTCAGAAGCACATTTTATCCAGTATTAATTCACGTATTTACACACAAACAAGCAACATTACAAGCCAATAACCATTCAAACGTTTTGCGTATAATGCGTTATCAAAGAATACACACAAATAGATACACATGCTGAGAATGTAGAGTGGAAAAAAAGAATTGGACAAATTATGGATGCCAAAAAACCATGTAAAGAAACCGAGGTCTGCAGCCTGCTGTCACTAATGATAATGTCTGCAGTGGAACAGCATGGGACTGTATGATCTCTGCTTCAGATCCATCCATAAAACAGGCATCTGCAAATCTGTAATGTCAACTGTCTACACCAGGGCTGCTCCTTTATTTAATGCCCCTGTTTCAACTTGGCTTCAGGCTGCTAGATGTCCTCATTTAGATAAGTAAGAGATGTGAAAAATGTTTTAACTGTTGTTTAGTATATGTGAATAAGAAAGGTTGCTAATATATGCTCCTTGTTTTTGATTCTGATAAGTACAATTTTGTAAGAATTGTGCTATAACTTTTTCAATATGTTTTTAGTATGTTTAACATAGAACACTTACACTCACAGAAAGTGGTTGCTTTGATTTTGCTATGGTGGTTTATTGTTGCAAGAAAACAAATACTAATGAGTTGGTACTTCTGTCCCATGTAATGCTGTGGTGGATGATTGTACATGTTTATAGGGTGTCTCTTTCTCTTGAGGTGCATTAATGCAGTCTAGAGGGTAATATTGGCCATTAGTGCTGCTTCACAATTATTAGTAAAGACATTTGCAACTCCATGTAGCCTGAAATTTAACATCAAATCAGTCACATTCCATTAAAGAAGAAAGTCACAGTGCAAAAAAGAAAAAAAAAAAAGCTTTTATTTTTTAAACCAGGAACTGACAACGGTTTAGTTCTGCCTTTTCAGATCAAGTATTTTATTTTTGATCTAGCAGTGCTGCATGCCCATATTAACACTGTTTCCACTTCTCTTTGCAGGAATCAGTAGGATGTTCCGGCAAACAGGTGAGATCTTCTGCGTCAGTCCACCACACATCACAACTGATGTGCACTGCGTGGGATTTCAGGGATTGGCTCATGCCATTTTGTCAGAGGGATAATGTCAACAAAGTGCTTTAGGCAATCTGGTCTCATGGCAGATCCCTTCCTTATCTCAAGTTGCCATGTCATAATCTTTTAGGCCAAGGCATTAACTTTTAAAATACCAAAATCCCCAGAGACAAGAGAAAAACAGTTACGCCTTCTACAGATAGCCGTTGCTCTTTGTCACAACAGTGTATATGTGATGACTGCACTTTCTAACCAGTAGCAGCTTCTACTGTTTAAGAACTTCTTTTTCCTCTATTAAAATCTCCCCTGTGTTAATCATTAGCTAGCCTGCCTATTTAATGTGGCCCCAGACAGTATTTTAATTAGACTCACTGGCTGGCTGGGCCTTTGTCCTCAACCGGACCAAACCAGAGCCAAGCAGAGAGCGAGTGAGAGAGAGAGACTCAGACGCTGGTCCTGGGTTGACCTGGCCTGTTTTCTTTACCGGGTGCCCTGCCAACACCATGGGTGCTGGCCTGGCTCGGAATGGACAGGGGCCTTGGGGACCATGGGGACCCAGACTGGAGCTCTAAAGAGAGGTTGGAGAGGGAGGGGGAGGTGTGGCGCTGATAAGCTGCCATTGTGGAGCTCCAGTGGTTAGAAATAAACTGGTCATTGTTTGATTTAGTCAGTGTCCGGCTTATCGCTCCACTTATCTGTCTGGCCCTGCCCTCCTCCCCGTCTGAGAGGATCTCTCAATGGAGCGCCCTCTCTCTCTCTTCTTCTTCTTCTTTCTCTCTATTTCTATCTTGATATCTTTTTTCTCTGCACTTTGAATTCCTCCCTTCTCTCTCTCCTGTGCTTGGCTCAAACTCTCTCAACCAGAAATGTTTGCACTGATGGGCCAGATAAACAACATACTGTTAAGAAACTCTTGTCCTGTTTGTGTACACAATGAACCAGTTCACATATCCTTCAGTGAGTTGAAGTCGGGGCTAAAGGTGGCTTTAAATACTCTCTTTCCCTCTCTTTTTCTGACTTTCAGTCCTTTTCTCCTTCCCTTTTCTGTCCGTCTCTACCGCTGCGTCTGCTTCCCCATCGGACAATGTCAAACAAACTCGATGTTGGAATACAAGAGAGACTGAATGGCTTCTGCTTGAATTGGAATGGTCATTCTGTTCTCAAACACAGATTTTCCTCTCCATTCTTTATCACAAAGAGGCTTGGTGGATTGGAGGAGAAACATGTCAAACTCTGCTGACAGTCTGACTGCAGGTCAAGACCCCACTACACATGTTGTTCTTTGCTGTTGTTTTTAGCAGCGCCAGAAGTCAGCCAGCTGGACTATTGAAATTCAGCACTGCAATTTCTGCTTCCGCTTATGTTCTTTCCCATACACATTAATTGTTTAAAAAATGACTTGTGATAATTATTTTGTGCAAATTGCTTTGTTTCATTTCTTCATTCCACCCTGTTAACACTCTAAATTACATAATTTCTTCAGATGTATATAACTTTACATCCTTTTTAAAGTGTTTTGTACACCAAGTGGTTAAACTCTGTTGAAATCTGTTGATATAAGCTTTGTTTATTTAAGCTGTTTTCTTATCTTCCTTTTTCCTTCCCCTCCTTTCTTTCTTTTTTTTTTCTATTTTAATTATTTTTTCCCGACATCAGGCCCTCCTCAACATTCTTGGTCATCTTTCACTCTGAGCTCCCCTGGCTCTCCAGGTATCTTTGTGTTTCTTTGTCTGTTTTTTTTTAAAAATCTGTATATATATTTCTCAGCTCATATTACACTGACACACAGTATTGTTTTCAAATATCCTATTATATTTGACATCTTAACCAATTTCACATAAGTAACTCTCAGACCAATCTGATCTATAGTATTTTTCACAGATGCCAAATGATGTTGTTTGAAAGCCACTCATGACCGTCTGTAGGAGTTATTTTGTATTTGGTAGCTTTCAGAACTACAAATCACAACTATCACATTTCTAAAACAGCTTTCCAGTCAGTTCCCTTAAAGACACTTCCTCTTTGTGAATTTAGCAGATTTAAACTTGTTTATAGTTTACCAGCTCATTAGGTGTCCACTTGAATTATTGACCCTGTATCTTTGTTCTTTACAGTAAAGAAAAACGTTGATAACAGCACGTCTCTCGACATCTCCCGCGCCAACAGCTTAACCGATGAGCTCGACTACATGACCGAGGACATTCCCCTGAATGTGGTGACGGACAAATCTCAGTAAGTCTTAGAAAGTTTCCTCCCTGCTCTTCCCTGCAACCCCCTCCTCAATCTCCCTCCCATCCATCATCCTGCGCTGACCTCCATTCTCTGATCCATGATTTCCCTACTGGTCACAGTACCTAAAGGCCCTTTTGTCTGGGCAGAGAGCCCCTCTAGCTGCTCTCTAAATGAAGCTGATTTGTTGAACTCTCTTGAGGGTTGAAGAGACTCTCGAGGGCCAAGGCCATATCAGGTACAGAGAGTTAGAAAGGGGATTATCCCTTTAGTCTTGGGAGAAATGTCAATGAAATCCCCCTCAATAGGTTGTAGAACATGCTATGGTACAGATGGCTCGTCACCACATGCCCTCATTGGACTGAGAATGCACTGTTGTTGTTTGCTGTGTGAACTGTGAGTGTATGTTGATGGTCTTCCTTCCTCCCATTGACCTGGTTGTTCAGATTAGTTCAATGATGTGAACCGCAGTGCAATTAGACTTTCTTTGCTTTTTGTGTGAGCATGCTGTAGCGGGGCATGTTGACTGCTACAGTGGCTACGACTGCTACAACAAACAGTGTACCCTCTGTTATTTATCTACAACTCCTGCCTTTTCAAGACACCAGTAGTACCACGCCGTGTTCTTACAAGTTTAAACGGATAATACAAGTGTTCGCATAGAAGCAATACAGGAATATTTGTCACAGACATTTCAACACTATTGTTTGACTTGAGCCCTGTGTGTTTTCCTCTGGGACCGAGTCATGCATGAGATCATTGAATCCAGATTAAGTGTTTACACACTGGGCTGGCAGGTTCGACCGAGTCCTATATGGACTAAATGTAGAAGGTTTCCGTAGATTATGGGATTTAAAGCTTGAGTGCTACTTTGTATACGTGTTTGTTCCTGGTCATGAGTCAGTGTGTAGTGAACATCTGCCACCCTCTCATGCCTGAGGTGGCAGCTCATGTGCACTGTCAGCTTTGAGATGCCGTTTGTTGTGCAGCTGCATGATGGCATGCGGCATTCCTAATCCTTTGTATTGCATTTAGACTTGTGGATGTACTTGTGGTATACAGTTCTATGCAGACGTTTTTGGCAAATTACATGTTTTGTAGATTTTTGATTTGCAAAGAACTAAATACAACACTGGCATCAGACAGACAAGAGCATTTTCTATAAATGTAAATGCACTGCTACTTCTATCTCAAATTTTAAAGAATGCTAAGATAGAAAATGAGATATTGTTGCACACTTACCATGTTTAATACAAGCTTTCGCTGATGTTCAAGTCAGGGGACTGTGGGGCCTGGCCCAAATGCTTTAGGATGCTTTTAGAAGTTCATGGTGAATTGTGAGGTTTGCTTCAGCTTATTATCTTGTTGTAGAAATCTTTTCAGTTTTGCTATTTGTTTACGAATTAACTGTTTACTGACTGCATGACTTGTATTCAGAATCAGCTTTACTGGCCAAACTTGTAAAGACACACAAGGGATTAGACACTCAATGAATTCACTTCAAAGTCTTAACTACATATATTATATGAGTCATGGCAGACATGGATGTAAACGGTGACTTGTCTGGTTGGAGGCATCAAACTGTGAGCTGGTAATTATAGTTATCTCTACATTTTCTTGATCTTACTGATCTTGTCTTGACTTCTACAGTTCCACATAACTACCAACACTCTTCCCTGCCCCACTGCTGTGTAGGCATCATATGAGCTTCATTTTCACATTCGTCAGTTGCTTAAAGGAGCCCACGGTTGGTGGGTGTTCCAAGAGTCAAAGAATTTATCGTGTACTGGAATTGTCATCAGCTGATAACTCCTAATGGCAATTCTTGAATTCTTGATACTTTGCAAATCAGACTCAATTAAGGCAAAGTCATGATGTTCTCTGAGTTAACAAGTATAAGATAAGATAAGATAAGATAAGATAAGACAAGATAAGATAAGATAATAATCCTTTATTTCTTCCCACGCCAGGGGAATTTACATTGTTACAGCAGCAAAATTTTAAAAAAGAACAGAAGAACACAGCAGTACTAAACATTCATCCATCCATTATCTATACACCGCTTAATCCTCACCAGGGTCGCTGGGGGGCTGGAGTCTATCCCAGCCAACTTAGGGCGAAGGCAGGGGACACCCTGGACAGGTCACCAGTCTATCACAGAGCTACACTTAGAGACAGACAACCAAGCACACTCACAGTCACACCTACAGCCAATTTAGAATCACCAATTAACCTCAACATGTTTTTGGACTGTGTTGGAGGAAGCCGGAGAACCCGGAGAGAATCCACGCTGCATGAGGAGAACATGCAAATTCCACGCAGAAAGATCCCAGTGCCCCCACCGGGACGCAAAACTGGCGACCTTCTGCGAGGCAACAGTGCTACCAACCTATATATAATAATAATAACAATAACAATAAAAATGTGTACAATATATACAAGAGACGAAAAATGAAAAAGAATAAATACAATATTAGGAATAAATACAGTATCAGTAAAAGTGCAATGCAAGGATGCTCATATTTTTGCACATGCCACAATTATTTTTTTCAAAAACATTTTTCAGTGTTCATGAAACAAAAGTAATTGCATTAACTTCACAGAAAAGAATGAATTCAATGTGTGTGTTCTGCAGGGGCTGTTTTTGTGCTTCCATTTAGCGTACTGCTCATTTAAAGGACACCTTTAATGCTTCATACACCGTATTACAGGATGTATTTTCACTTGTAGTACTTGTAATGCAGTATCTTCAGAGTTTGGTCTTTTAAAAAACCTCTAGATCTACCTGAGGTAATAGCTATTTTTGATGTTGGTTTATTCTCACAGATGTGTGTTAATGGGTGTTGTTTGTAACTGTGGGCAGTGTTTTTGCTTAATGGATATTCTTTTCTCTCGGCTGTCCCTGCACATCTCCACTGGCCTCCGTAACTCACCTCCATCTCTAATGTGTTGGCTTTTCTTTTTCACTCCCTGCCCTTTTTAAAAATCTAAAAGCTTAGTGCACAGACTAACAGAATCATTGCAAATATGAAAACCTTACACACTATCAATTCATAGTTTTAGTTCAACATATTTAAAGGGTAATAAAACACTCTTCAACTACAGAGGCAAATGTTGTCCCTTAATTCAAGAAAAAACACAAACAAAACTGCAATTCTGCAAAAGCTATGAGCAACAGAATACATCTTCTCCGTCTCTCTGTTTTTTTGACTTGACCATTTTGTGGCATTGGACTCTTTCTTCACACAGCATTTGAATTCCACAAGGCACTGCACTAGCTTTCCTACTACTCGTCTTTTTCTTTTGTTTTTCTTCACCTCTCTGTTCTCTCATGCATTCTTCCTGATCTTATCTGCTCATCAGAGGGTTGCTGTGGAGAATGTCACGTTTGACAAGCATAGAAGCCATAACGAGCTACTACACAAACGCTATCATTTAAAATTTGATACTTGCAACACTCCTTAGATGAGATCTGATTACAGTGTCTCCTATTTTGTGTTTTAGGCCTTTTTTTCCTTGAATGGAAACAATTTCGGTCATAACCAACATTTATATTTCCTATCCACATGGAGGACACGGACTAGTGTTCATTGTAGAGCACTAATCCTTGTATCCAGTGAAATGAATGTATTGTGACTGATATTTTTATAATGCAATGTCTGGTACTCTTAAGGCTTATGGTTGTCTCTGCTGCTCTAACTATCATTGATGGTTGTCAAGTTTAGGATAATAATGATAATTGAGTTCATAATGGTATAATTGCTGGAAGTAAGACAGATGTAAAAAAAAATGTGTTGATAGGTTGCATGTCAGGCACAGCTGCCACGCTTATTACTGTCAAAATGGCAGAAAATGCTCCTTAAGTGGGAAAACATGTTCAGGTGTGAGCTTGTCATAAAAGAATATGCAAAGAAACAAGTCACGTCTAGTAGTCCTTTCCCTTCTTCCTGTAACAGAAGATGTTGATACAGTTTTACAGTCTGCAAGCAACATGCTGGTAGAATATAGCATGAAACAACAATTTCCTGATGAGGTCCTGTTTGTCCCTGATATCCTGAGTATTATTATCATCACTACAGTTGCTAGCAGAAGCATGTAGTCAGATTTTCTGCCACTTAATTCATGATTATTGCGAGCAGATGCAGGAATCATCTGAACATTCTGAAAAATCGCATCCTTGTTTGTGACATCTATGGCAAGCTGATGAAGTTAATTTTAGCATCTCATGGCCTGGACACGTGGACACATTTGTACACATTTTCTTAATTATCTTCTTTTTTTTGGGTGTATGTTTGCATGTGTATGGTGCAGGCGTGAAACTTCTGGGCATTAAACCATAAGTGTGTGAGAGCGAGTCTTCCAGCTGAACAGAGACAGACAGTGTCTATTTGTATCCATTGCAGAGCTGCTGTGGCCATAACTCAGCTGTAACAGCCAAGCTCAGATTTGGGCCTTGCTGGGCACTCCCATAACAGCTGGTTTATTTTGCCCCTCGTGTCACGCCACCAAGGACAGCACTGTCATTTGGCATCCTTATCTGGATCTCTGCAGACAGCTACCAGATCCACCCATTCTGCCTGAGGCGACTTGCATGCACCCACACTGTATCAGCTTTCTGTTACTTTATATTCAGAAATATTCTGGAGTTTCTCCCCATCTTCCAGCCTTAATGTAATATTAACAGGAGCATTTTCTCAGTTGAGGCTGCTGCTTGTTGAAACAGTTTTTATTTTATTCTATATTTAAGGGATCTTTATCACTTTAATTTCTCTGTGACAGGGCTGGCTAGAACTTTCCACTGTTTGTTTGGTTTTGCTGAAGTAGACTACCCCCAAAATGTCTGTTTGTGTGTGTGTGTGTGTGTGTGTGTGTGTGTGTGTCTGTTTGCTCACATGTGAGAGAGGCATCAATACAGCTGGCTGCGATGTCTCTGGGCTTCTGAAGAGGAAGTGGTGCAGGGCAGCGTCCGCACGCAACCACGTCTTTTGCTGCTCTGAACCCAAAACACACACAAGCACACTTTCTCCCCTCAGAGAAGATAAATCTTTATTATTGCCTTGTTTGTTTGTTTAAAACCAGCTCACGGTGATTTATTGAACTTTATGAAATATCTCAAATAGAAAACAAACCACAGACACACACACTAAACACAAAATACACTTGTTCCACAATCGTCAGCAGAGCTCTTCCCTTTTTATTGTAAACACTTCCCTCGCTGTTTGTTTACCTGCCTCTGTGCAAATGAGGCTTGATTTTTGTACGATTCAGACAAACACTGATTTCCGCTGATTGTGCACATACATCAGAATGTGTGAGAACCTAGAGGTTTGATGTGATGCAGTGTGTGCGTGCTGTTGTACACTTTGATGATGTTAATTTCTGTTGACTGTTGAATGAAATCATAACAAACCCCAGCAGGGCCGCTGATCCTGAATCCACCCAGAGGCACATCGACATTTGGCCTCTTGGAGTATGAGTAAATGTTTCCAAGTGCACTTCTAGGGCCCTAAACAGAGGAAGGCCTTGTTTCGCTGATTGCAGTGATTGTATTCTTTCTCCCTCTGCTTTCTGCAATTTGCTTTTTCCCTTATGTTCTCCATGTAGCTGCCTACATCTCAGCTGCTTCATGCTCCCAAAAATTCTTCCCCTGGTTATTTACTCCAGATCAATCACTAATGTGTCATCTTGTGACCTGAGGCGGTCGCCTCCTTCTCCTGCTGGGCGTGGCCAGGTTCTCTGTCCTCCTCCTCCTTTTTGTCTCCTCTCAGACCTGTAAAAGCCTGCATGGGCCACCTGCAGGCAGATCTTAATTAGTTCCCCTCTCACAAGCTAGCAGGAGCTAAACAATGAAAAGCCACTGCAGCACCACAGGAGGGTTTGCAGGCAGACACACATGCATCATGGCCTGTCCTCTTCAAGTAGGGGCCTCTCTCTACTGAGCAACTGGCATTCTTTGTGCAGAGCTCTGAACAAATTGACTTTTTGTCTGTGTGGCCTCTGCATGCCTGTCTTGTACACTGTACTCTGATATTGATGGCGTGGAGAGGTGTTTCAAACATATGGTGTTTAGTCAAGAGGAAAAATCTAAAATGCATTGCTCTTTGCTGTCAAATGAGTCTTTTTAAACCTTGAATATTGTCACTTTGACAAATGCTTGTGAAAGTATGTCCCTTCACAGTTGTTGCCCCCTTCTCCTCAGCTATGTGCTCCGCGAGATGTGCAGAGCAATAAGTTATTTTACGGGACTTTATGCGACATTCAGCAGTGAATCTAAAGTGAAAATATCCAGTAAATCCTCTTAATATTTTTGGCTTTACTGCCAAGTATTAAAATGACAAAGTAGACCAGGCGCATGCACAAGACATAAATGCACACAGACAAACGGATGAGGTAAGATCGGCCTCCCGCCCTGCAGCAAGAATAGCTGCCCGGGGCTGCTGCTTTATGAAAAGATAGGAAAAGAAACTAAAAAAGAAAAGAACTAATTGTACCCCAGTTTCTTGACGTTTTGCCAATTTCGAGAGTATAAAAAAGACAGAAAGTAGTCTTGGGGCAGTAAAACAGCCTCACGCTGATTCATATTCTCTGGGCAGCGGAGCTGTACATGGAGGGATTCAGCATTTAATCTCATTACAGACTCTGGCTTTTTATGTGGTTGCTGACCTCCTCGCTACCTTTACTCACTTGGACATATTAGAAATGGCTTAATTGCTTTCACTTGGGCGAAATATATTCTGTCATAAATGCTGCAGTTAAGCTGGCAGTATAGTACACTCAGAATTGAAATTGGCTTCTTTTTACAGGCAGTGTGTTGGTTGGGGGTGCTGTGCTGTGCTGTGCTGTGGTTTCTGCAGGGTGTACAGGCCTTTTGTCAAAACTTGTCAAAGCGTTAGCACAGATAATCATTGACCCCATTGTGCTGTGTCTGCATTTGGTAACGATTTCTTGAAATTAGGTGTATGCTTCATGTTCTCAGTCAGTTCACTGAATGCACAAGAAAAACTTGAGCACTAGTCTTCTGCATTGAGCTTTAGTGTCATTCACAGCACCATTGAAACGTATAATATGATAACTGTATTGCAGAAGATCTTTTATAACTACTCGTTATACTCTTCGATAGAGACTGCAGGGCAAAGTTTCATTTGTCATCAGCCTTCATTTGAACTAACTCTGTCTGATGGTCAGCTCAGACTCACAAAGCTCAGACCCTGTGAGTGACAAAGTTAACAAAACAGAACCAAGTCCTATTTGTTTCTTCTGCATGACATTACACATTATAGGGCCACACAAATCAGAACTGCAAGTTCTTTTAACAGCTCAAATGAAGGTTGGTGAAGGTTGGACACATTGACTTGCCCTTACAAATGTCTCGATTAGAGCCTGATTGATATAGATTAGCTGAAATTATTGGCCGATACGGGCCAATCACAGTATTTCAGTATCAATGTCTGCAGCACATGTAGCAGAGTACAAATCATATCTGAGCAGACAGTGGCGTTGACATGCTTTAATCACAAGTGTCTCAATAGTTTGTGAAATAAATGGCATCTTCCCACTAAGTACGTCTATACTACACCTGTCCCTTATGCAATGCGTTCACAGACTCCTTCTTCTTCCTCCAATTTTGCAGGAGGGGCCATCGTGTCCACTGTTAATGTGCAATGAAGCTGAATATTTTGTAGGAATGTAACTGTTCTTCAGTGAATTCTGGGTTCTTTATAGTTACTTTCACTTGTAATCGTATGTAAAGCTTATAAGCGAAAGTTATTCCATGACACAAGTGACCTCTTTGATATTCACATGCTCAGAATGAAAAAAATACAACACTGCACTGCATATTACAGTAAATGTAATCACTTATTTTCAACAGTATTTATTTTCAGCCTTATATAGCTTGCATAAATAAGAGATAAGTAATACGTATATAACATAATTCAGTAAACAGTGATATTGTGTGGTGTATGTTTTTCCATTTTTCCCCCCATGTTGCACAGTTTATATTTAAGAGTCAGATGGAAACAAGTGCAGATAGATACCCATGGAAAAAACATGAACTCTGACCATGGATATTGGGCTTGTGGTGCTCCAACACACACGAGATGATGCGGTTTCGTTTTTTACTGTTCTGCCACAGAACAAGATCAATGGCCACTGGAGCAAATTCTCCTACCAGGGCCAAAAAGAGAATCTGCAAGCCATCTTTTATGACTTATACGTCACACCCAGAGCAATAAAAGAGCATTTTCATAAAGTACTTAATTAAAGGGTGTGCTGACTTGGGCTTGACACTGACCATTCTGCATTAATGAAGGCCCTCATGCTGCTGTTATACAGGCTCGGAGTGTTTACTCCCCCTCAGTGGTGTTGGTGATTCTGGGAGGATTTTATAGCGAGGGACCATCAGTGACTGGAGGAATGGCCCACTTTATGGCCTCTCACCGCAGGTTGGAAAATCCAGAGACTCAGCAAGCAAGTACTGTATATTTAAACCATCCAGCCCAAATAAAAAGACACTCTCACTAAGATGATCTATAACTGCTGCATCCAGAATATTTCCTAGTCTGCGAGTAGTGGCTTTAAAAGATATGAGCACTACTTTTGCTCAATTAGCTTTAAAGAAATCTGCTTGGAGTGCTCACAGCTGAAGAATGAAGTGATTTTCTGGTTTGGGAAGTTACCTGTTGTGTCAAACAAGAGATGCCATAGTTTAGTATTTTTCTCCTGCTTGGTTTTGACATTGTGTTAAAATATGATACTGTAGACAAGCACGTTGTTTTCCACGTGCTCGTCTCTAAAATGGGAAGTTCAAACGAATCCGAGGGTTTAGAGTGATGCAATATACTTACGATCAGGGTTACTTCTGTTGGTTTGCTGCTTAAAACGCTTACAAATCATGACTGTCCCATTTACGTATGTCTGGTCGCTTTAATACCGTCTGAGAGGCCAATATGAAAGTTAGTTCAGAGATTTGTGATTGGAACTGTCTGGTTTTCTATGCGTACGTGTGCATAATCTGCTTTTCTCTGCATCACTTTATTTTTGGCATCGGTTCGTCTTTTTCTGCTCTCGTGGACCCCCCGTCACCTGCACCGCCACACATGAAGGGCCGGATAATGGGGGGAAAAAAGCAGATAATGGAAAAAGGGAAATCAACTCAGGAAATTTCTGTTTTCACAACACGATTCGCTGAGCAGCTCTGTGACGTCATCGCTGCTCTTTGTTTTGTTTAGGGGCAAGATAATTTTAGGAAAAATGTTTGTTTTCATTAGATTAGAGGGCTGATAACTATTACACACTCACAGGGTAAAGCGAATGACAATTAGTGTTTTGGTTTGCTGCCTTCATAATTCAAGTGTTTCCATCCAGTGCTTTGTTTGGCCATTTGGGTTTATTTAACAAAGTCTGTCCTAATAGGTTGTAGCATTAAAACACTGAGGTTAAACACACATTTTAAACTAATGAATCAACATAATTATCCAAAATTAAATTATTAGGGCCCTAATAATGGAAGTCAAGATAAGGTAGCTTGCGGATATTTTTTTTCCCACTAACAAACCTCTGATAGACTCCAGATGATTTGGAAATGTTTTGCATTCGTCTTCATTATATATTGCAAAATTAGATTACTTAGTGAACAGAAATGGACAAAGTTGCACAAATCTCTATAGAGGAGGGCAACAAGAAGTTAATGTCTGTACTAAAGACTTCAGATTTATGTAATTAAATGTTGTGATTAATGGTACTGTAGTTATAATTGTAGCAAGCGATTAACTTGACAAAAGCAGCGTGTGCTTTGAGAAAGACGTGCAGTAAAATTGTTTCACTGTGAAAAGACGCAGAAAACATCAGCATAAGAAAGAAAATAGGATTAAGAAATGGCTTTTTTCTTTTCAGTTTCATTGCAGAAAGACACAGTACACAGATACTGTTGAGAACCATCCATGCAGTTAAGTGGTAAAGGTGAGAAGGATTTTCTTATTTTGTGACACATTCTTTATTGACCAGAGAAGATTCCTGCACACAGTACAAAGAACTGTAGTTTCAGCATTTGTGGTGTTGTTGCACAAATGTGTCTATATGTCGTAAGTGTAACCCATGTCAGGCCTGTTTGGTGTGTTTGGAGTCCTTGCACTAATCCTGGCAGCTCCCACTTTGACTCTTGAGAAATCAAAGTAATGCCCAACCCAATCCCTACTTGGAGGATTCCCAGACTTGGTATAGATGCTCCCCTGTCTCTTCGAGGTGTTCCTCCCCCTCTGCTCCAATATTAGAAGCACCTGGATAAATACACTCTATCGTCTTCTGTGTGTGTGCGTTTCGCTCCACATTCTCCGCTTCCTCCTCCCCCTTCTCCTGTACAGGGCTCAGTTTCTTCTTCACTCCTGTTAATGAAAACAGTAATCTGCAGCAGCACCTGAGTGGCCTGTTTATACAGCCAATCCTATAGCCTTCCGCGGCTCTCTTGGCCACCTTTTTTTACTCGCAACTCTCGTGCTCTCAGGTTTTCAAATGGGCCTGCCGTGCCATTTGATGTGGCTCTGGGAGGGAGGGGGGGGGTTTATTCAGGTGTGGCGAGTCTGACGACCGGTGTTGCCACCACCCAGCCTCTGATGTTGTGTCCATCCGCAGCCAGGTGCTGGAGCTCCATCAGAGAGCCCAGTGTTCGGGGCCCGCGGATGAATAGAGGGCCTATTGATGGAGCTCGTCTGTGGGGCTCTGTGGTTTCTCCCCTCTTACACGCAGAAGCAGGGCTATACGGTGGACCAGGGCGTTTACCTGCCGGAGAGGAGAGGGGTTGACTAAAGGGGAGCTGGCCCCGGCCCTGACCACAGGGGAACTTATAATATGGTACATGTATTCGTGTGTGTCCACATGTCCCCATGTGTTTCAAAGTGTATTCACTCTCGCTCTGGCTAAGTGCCGGCCCCACCTGTCTGAATGAACCCCACTCTGTGTGTTTGCGCTGAGGCTGGGCTCAGGTCAACACAGGTTGAATCGGCTAAAATCAGCCGCCTGACGTCAAATCAAGGATGCGTGCCTCTGATTATGAGGTAGGAGGCTTTGGGTGTATTTTCTTTAGAGGTGTGATTGTTTTAAAAAATGACTTCCCTTTACTTTAGATAGCAAGAAGTGGGTTATTTATATAAAGCTGACATTAAGGTATTTTGGTTGGCTAAAATTACATTAAAATATGCACTTAATGGGCAAATTTGGAAAGTATTCTTTAAGGAATGCTGTACCATGTAAGCAGCCTCCCCCTGCAGGCTTATATTAGGTTTAGTATAGACTTTTTTCTGTGCTTTTTGCATCTTCTGTGTATCTACAGGCCTTGAAAAGTCTTCAAATATCTGGAATTTCCCTAAGAAAAGATCTGAGAAAGTACTTGAGTTTAAAATGCCCTTTACTAAAGAGTACTTTTAATGTCTGTGGTTGTGCAGGAGATTTATTTTAATCCTTTTTTGTGAGATTTGCAAGGTCAGAACCATCAGATCTGACTCTGTTACTGCTGCTGTGAGCCACGATATCCAAGAAGTGGGAGTGGTGTGGTGTCAGTTCTAAGTGAAAAATTATTTTTATATTCATTCAACCATCCATCAATTTTCCGCCACTTGTCAGGGTCCAAATTACATCAATTTATTATACAACAAACTATTTTATTCCCAACAGGGAAGTACTGAAATCATGTCAGGGAAATTGTACTCAATAGACTTTCTCCAAAAGGTAATAAATTGCATGTTATGTGGTTTTAAAATGTCCTTGAGAAACTCTGATCTTAGACTTGTTGCTAAATGGTATAAATACAATAAAAGTGGCAATTCGGAGTTACCCAACATCAAGTTATGTGCACGTATCATCAATTCTTTTTTTGAGAATCAGTGTGAGAATCTGTGTTCACCTGTAATTCCATTCTCAGAACTTTTTTTTTTTTTTTTTTATCACGCTGACCAAGGTGACAAACAGCGGAGTCAGACAGTTTCCAGCTGGGTCTATCACACTCACCATCACCAGGCTTTTGTGTTTTGCAAGCCTTATAGGCAACACCCTTCATAACCCCACACATTTGCAGCTTCACCACAGAGACTACACTGGAATTTGGCACACGCTTTGCTTCTTAGAGAAGCGCAACCACAGGAAGACTGCGGTTGCGTTTCTAACTAGATGTGGCATTGGAAGTTTATCTTACATGTGACATCTTGGCAGTACGAAGAAAAAGATAAGCAATGTCGAGGATTAAAGTGAAAAGAGAAACAGATTTTCTCGTTGCTGTATGTCGTACAGTCGCTGTAGTCACAGATAAAGAAGCAGTCAGCAGGTTATCAGTCAAGACCTTAAATGCCTCTGGAGCCAGAGCAGGAGAAAAAAGCAGTAAATCATAGAAGGGGACCAGGTAAGCATTGGCCCGACCCCACCACACACCCTTCCTTCTGCTCCCCCTGGGTATTTTTTTTCCACCGCTGTTAATCGGAGCCATATAGAGCCCGGTTCTTAATGAAAGACCCCCCAGAGGCCGCACTGGTAAATGAGACTAATAACCCCCTAAATAAGTTTCTTCTAGTGCTGAAAGGCCGGTCTCTTTATACTGCAAGTGTATATGTGCTGTAAAGTCTTTTCCAGCCTACTACTGTAATTTTATGGCTCGGTTTTATTCTTTTCTTTCAAAGCCTGTCAGAGAATTTGGGTGGGAAGTCAGCGAGGGTGTCTGTGGATCAAAGTGCTGCAGGCCCTCCCAGTCTGAGCCTCTGGAAAGCTGTAAAAATGCGTAAAATTGCAATAAATATCTAGCATGTCTTTTTTATATATATATTTATTGTTTGACTTAAAAAGAATGCTGTTCACTAAGGTGACAAATATGTTGTTTATATCTTACTGGCCTTAAATGAATGGTGGGTGTCATATTAAAGAGTTGTTAGCAAAGTCATGCACTAAAATTTACAATGACATACTGAGATGGGATACTTTGACTTTCATGCATGAAGTTGGACAGACATTTTTTTTAAATTAAAAAGAATGTATTTACTTAAGCTAGATAAAAAACAAATTGCTTTGTAAGAAGATTCAAATATACATATATATACACACACACACATATATATTATATATATATGTGTGTGTATATATATGTATATATAATATATAAATGCTTAACCTTAAATCTAAAAATTCTAATTCAGCTTATGTTAGCATTAAATCTTCCAGACCAAACTGTTCCCATGCTGTGATCCACTGTAGATACGACAATATGCCAACAAAAGTAAAAAATGTACAAAAATACAAATAAAATACGTCCTTGCAAAACGTGGATTTAAAAATCAGGCTGACACACATTTCAGTAGTGTGATCTCATCATTGCATCTTAGGTGATAATATTGTTTCACAGTTTACTCACAAAACTACTTTACATATCTTTACCACATGCTGATGTTTGTCAAAGTACTTTCGGGTGGTTCAGTTACACGAACTGTTGTGATCTGAGTCAGAGGATGGGGGTGCAATAAACTGCTGGATGATCCAGCAGCCTCATTTACACACAACAGATCTACAACATAGAAGTGTTTTTGGGTTTTTTTGGAAGCATTTATTTGATAATACATAATAAAAAGCCTTTACTCTGAACTATACAGATGCCTGTACACTGATAACACAGCAATAATTCTTTAAAACCATTTTTTGTTTTTTTAAATATACATTTTTTCCAGTTGTATCTTTCTGTAGTTTTATTTTTCATTTAGAAAAACAAACAAAAAAAACAAAAGGCAGTATAATGTTTCAGATTTTGCCTGTATACCTTGTTTCAGTGATGTTTCAACATATCCTCACTTCTATGAATTAAAATCTAGTAATGGAAATAATTAAACTCATTTACCTTTTTTTTTTTTTTTTTTTGCTAAATTGTCGTGTTAAACCTACAAATGTTTCAGAATAATCTGTAAAAAAAATACTCAGCATGTGTGACCTTCACAACTGCAAAATCCACCTTGTGGCTTTAAAAAAAATTAAATTACCAGAAAACAAAACCTCAATTTCCTGGCCATGTCATCTGTTTTGGAACAGTTTAAAGGAAAATATGGTTTGATTTTTCATCCATTATAAAATAAAAGTGGTCATTGCAGCTGGAAGTGGGACAAATAATTTAGCAGTGAAACAATAGTACGTCTGAAAACATGTCTGTAAACAAAGCTGCAGGGCGATCAACAGTGACTCAACGATAAGTTTAATCTTTTACTCTCCTTATCTGTTAAAGAAATGTCTTCTGTCTGACTTAGCTTTGCAAAATACTGAGTTTCTTTTCTTTGAGATGTAAATGTTTCTTCATGACTGAAGGGCTGAATAACTCAGCAGCGTAAAAAAAAAAGCCAAACGTCAGCAGTCCTGCAGCGAGTGGAGGAGGGGAGCAGAGTTTCAAGAGTCAATAAATCCCTGTGATTGACCAGCAGGCTGTGCTGTAGCAACATCACTCCTCTGCTCACCTCTGTTCACCGACGGCCGGTCTATAATCACTGGGCTCGTTTTCTGTTTTACATGTTTTTAAAGTAGATTTAATCATTTGTCCGCTGCTGGATTTCCACAGAAAGCGAGTAAGAATTGGAGGCCGCAGGAAAGAGCTCAAGTGGGGTTTTTTTTTAGGGATTTGCTGTCTGCAGTCGGGCGCGCCCTTTACCTCCACCATTAACACCACAGCCACTATCATCCCTGCTCAGCCTCTCTGTCACTGATTCTGCCCTAGTTTTCAACTCTCATTCAACAGAGGATGATAAAAAAAGAAAGATGCATAAAAAATAATCGACAAAATCCCACTTTCCTCCTGTTACAGCTGTGTTTCTCCCTCTGCAGCCCAACAGTGGTCAGGGTTTTTTTTTTCTTCTGTGTTTGTGTGCTTTGGTCTAGCTGTGAACAATAGCAGTGGTGTGCCAATGCCAAAAGAGTTGATAACAGGCGCTTTTTATCTTTGCATATAAACCTCTCTCGGTCGAGGCCGAGGCCTGATCAAAAGCAACCAGAGTGTGTGTTTGCATGTGTGTACTGTGTGTTTCTCTGATTTTGCAAGGTCCACTTGGTGTGTCACTCCAGTATTTACATAACATTTTTCCTGACTGTAGGTCAAGTCACCCGTTCACTCTCTTTCTCACTTTCTCACTTTCTCCCTCTCCCTCTCTCTCCCCCCTCTTCTGTGTGTCTCTTTCACGTTTGGTCTGGCCTCCGTACAAGTACTAGCAGTTGTCAGTTTCAGGAAATGCACTGCTCTCTGTTGGGAAAGGAGGTATCTGCCTTTGGGCCAGCCGCCTTTTTTTTTTTTTTTTTGTAATTTTTATCGGCTGCTTACGGGAAGCAGAGCTCCTCCGTGCACACACAACCAGTCCTCTCTCCTTTTGTTTTGCTTGTGTGTAGACTGATAATACACTGGCTGGCTGAGCAGATATGTATTTAAAATGAATGGATAGCTGCGGGGATGGACACAGCGTTGTGATCCTCTGCTCTTTTTAATCTTTTATTACTCACTGTGTGAACAGCAGGACATTAGTGTATGTGCACATGCAGCTTCACACACTCCAACTGTACTTTCCTCTCAGTAATCCAAACACTTTTACTCTTTGGGTGACTTGCGATTGCAACAGGGTCCATATTATTATTGCAGAGCAGCCCACTCTCTGCCCCCCCGCCCACACGCAACCGACACACAAACACACACATGCCTCTTTACACCCCCAGTGTATCAGATTAAAAGCCTATAGAACCAGCCTCACATGATCTGCAGAGCTGCGCTATTGAAGTGTGTGCACAAAAAACCAATGAAAACAAAGCTGTATGTTTTTGGCAGGTGGTGCTCGAGTGTAATGTATGAACAGAGTAAGTGTGACTGTGTATGTGTGTGTGTCTGTGCGCATTTGTGTGTGTGTGTGTGCTGCTGCGTGCAAGACTGGGGAGAGCAGCTTGAGTCCAAACAGGATATTGTAGTACACGGGAGCACAGATTCTTCCTGCGGCACTTTGGCTCTGTGGTTTCAGGACAGCCTCGACAACAAGCAGGCAGCAGGCAGCAGCACCCCCCCCCACACACACACACACACATATAGACACAAGCACACATCATACACACACAATGACAGAATCTCCCAGCCTCATATCAGATAACTGACTCAATAGTCAGCCTCCCTTTCTGCAAAGAAAACAATATTATTGCACTCAGTGACGTTTTCCTGAGAGATCCAAAACAAATCATGTGCGAATGCAAGTAACTAAAACTAATTACACATTTTTAACGATGTATATGAATCTCTTGGTGCACGTAATTTACCATGCTGGACATTTTTTTGCTGGCCTAAGGATGCTCCTCTCTGTGCAAATCACACCATGGTGGACTGAGCACAATTTTGTTGGTTCCGTTTATCAGATATGTTCTTAAAAGAAACTCCTGGAGAGATGCTATTTAAAAAAAAACTACATTTAGGCCAGTGTATCAGAACAACCTTGCAGCAGTCAGTTCCTTGTACATCTTGATACAGCTCAGCCTGTGTTGCATTTTCCACGCTTATTTTAATGGAGTAAAGTTTTTCTGTATCCCCAGACTTTCTCCTTAAGATAGTTTGTTCTTTGTGCACAAACTCCAGACTGGAGTGGAACGAGGAGGCCAAGGAAAATGTCTGAGCGAGGCAGAGGGTGGGTGGAACGGATTCACCTCGTGTTTGAGACTTGGAGAGGAAAGACAAGTGTGAGAGGAGTGCAGTGTGTGTTGGTTGTAAGCGGGGGGTCATCTCTCAGGGCTGTCAGGGGCATTAAGAACAAGCTGTTTGCCAACGCCGGCAGCAACCGTCCTCTCGCTCCATACTGGGCACTTCATTCGTAACACTGACGAGGCAAACTGACTGGAGTGTGTGTGTGTGTGCGCATCTTGCATGGATTTTTGTGTGTCCTAAAACGAGGAAAGTTAACATTTCTTTGCAACATGTGAACAACACACAGCAAAAAAAAAAAAAAAAGGAGCACATTTTGAATACAAACACTGAAACAATTTGTGCAGAATGTGACTCAGGGCTAACTAAACTATTAGTTTTGGGTTCAGACCAACAATCCTCATTTTCTTCCATTCCCTCGAGTTTCGCCCTTCTTCCCGGTAGCTCTATAAAATGCTGTTTGGACAAGAAAGAAGACATTGTTATTTGCCTAAATTTTTATTAGTAAATATGACTTTATGAGCTCTGAGTTTCCATCATTTTAAAGCCATTTGCTTTCGGTCATTTGTGTGCTATGAAATCTAAATCAGGTCCTCATTTGTTATTGAACATAAAGCATTTGGTATCGAAACAAAACTGCAGTCATGTTGTTATTAATTTTGTGTTTCCAGCAAAATTGTTTATGAAACAATCAGTAATGATCATCAATTTACTCCAGTTAATCTGGAAAGAGTTTTGATTCACTGTTTCGTGTAAAAAGTTGGCAAAAGAAATGGCCAGAAGAATCTTATTTAGTCAGCCTAATATTGTGTGTACACCTCAGATCATTCTGTCTCTCATTATGCCTAAATTGAAGCACCTACACAATATTGAAATTATTGTCGGGTCTTCAGTTTCAGGGATTTTGCTTGTACAGCTTTATAGTTCTGCAAAGTTATATAGAGAAGTAATCAGAAAAGACACATTTGTTAATAAAAGATTCTTGAATATATTTTTTGCAGGACTGTACACCACAAAGTTAGCATGAGGGTTTAACCATGATTAGTTTTTCTAAACATATGTTTATCTAACAATCCGGACGTAAACACAAAGCTTTTTTACAACATGGACAAACTTTTTTTTTTTATCAATTCAACTCAGGAAGAAAAACCCTGAAAACTTTCCAGTCATACCAGCTATACATAAAAACAACATGCCATCCCTCACAGCCCACTTAAAACAACTCTTTTTCTTTTAATCTTGGGTCATTCCTCATGTGTGCTTGCTTAATTGCCAAGGTTATGACTGATGAAAGATGAACCCATCCCACTGCCTTTGCTGGGAGTAGATTCATACTAACCCCCAAGCAGGGAAAAGCAATAGGAAGCCAAAGCAATAAAAGGCTTTGACATTGATGGGCCTGTTTCCCAAACACTTAGGACCTCAAGTCTGGCTGGAGGGGCCGGGGCTCCACTCCTTATTGCTGTGTCTGACCAGAGTCGCCATGCCACAGAGAGGGTCGGCGTTTGGTCTCGGCCCCTCAGTTCCTGTCTGTCTGTTTGTCTGTCTGTCTCCGTCGGCCGCCGAACATGCTACAGAATCCGGGGTGGCGGCGGTGGGGTAAGTGGGTGAGGAATTTCTGTGTGTGTCGAAGGCCTTTCGGCAAACAGCCCTCACAGTGTCAAAGCAAATACAGAGACCTGTTCTCCTGTCGAAGAAAGCGCTACGTTTGGCAGTGCGCTTGTTAGACACAAGTATAACGCGGAATGAAGCGACGCCTCGAGATAATCGCTGGAAAATCTTGAGTTGAAATGCACAGTGAATTTGTCACGGAAAAAGTATCGTGACAAAACAACAAAGCAGAAATAAAAACAGATGATTTTTTTTTAACATCTGTGGCATGTGGTGAACCTCAGAAAAACAAAGCTACCTACATGAAAACAAGGAGTGTAGCTGGAGAGAAGTAATCATATTCAGCATAAGAAATGACCTGGCTTCATTTTCATGTTACTTTGAGAGGATTAAAAGCCCACGCAACCTCCTTTTTTTTTTTCTGCAGACTGCTGTTGAAGAACTTCTTAACCCCCTCCGTCCGTCCATTTGGCTTGGTTTGGCTTTTGACTGGATTAGGTTCTTGCACAAGGCCGCTACTCATGCCAGTGGATTGCTTATGACAGGCCCTTATGCAGACACCTTGACTGCCATGAGCAATTACTTTAAATACACAGGAGAGGGCCAGAGCTGGGCTGACCTGTGGGAGGGTGAGAGGTAGAGACACAGAGGCAAACGTGAAATGGGAGGAAAGAGAAACACCCCACAGCTAAATCTAAATTATGTAAAATGTTATTTTTTTCTCCTTTAGAGAAACACTTAGAACCACTTTGTGAGTGAGAGGTACTAAGCAAGAAAGGAAAAAAATGCTTTTTCCCCCCAAACTCTTCAATTGACATATTGTTCTGGAAAACACCTATAAAATCTAGAAGTGTTGTTTGTAATCAGATAGCGTTCACGTCTATGTTACGTTCTTTAATCCGTCTCGATCCTGAGTTTCTTACAACCTGTTGCTGAAATCCATCCACGTCTCTGTTCATGGCTACAGTTCAGATAGACTTACCTGTCTGTGCGTCTGACAGGGACGGAGCTGACAGCAGCACTGATCCCTCCCCTCCTCGAGCCCCGGTCTGTCTGTTGATCGGGTTTCATACAGATCTGGACTAGCTCTGTTACACTACTGGTCTTGTGCCTGCTGCTGTGTTTCTGCTGGGTCTGCACTGTTTCACCTAAAAAAAAGCAGAAAAGGGGGGGAGGGGAGGCGGGTGTCCTCAGACACTGACTGAGCATGACGGGTGCAAAGGGTTCATAGGGTTGCTGATTGAAGTGTAGCTTGCAGTGTATCTAAAAGAGAAAGCAGTGGTGTTGTGTTCCGATACCGCACCCATCCCTCTGTCAATCTCAGCTGTGGTTATAAGGCGAAGAAAAAAAAATGTTATTGTCTTCTTATTTTCCATTTTACACCTCCAGAATAAGGAGAGGAGATATTGACGTACAAATAAAATGCCACATGCTCAGACAGGTTTAAACAAAGCCAAGTTCAAACTATCACCCAAACCGTCAGTTGGAGACATCTTTTAGAATTTCTAGAACAACTTCTAGTGTCGTTGTTTTAATGTTTCCAGCATTTCTGGTGTGCTCACTCTCCGTTTCCCCCTTCAAATAAAGCAGCCAAATTATTTGCTCGTTTACAACTTGCCTGTCACCTGTTTGTGACTGTACGGCTGCTTCCTGCCTCCAGACTTTACAGTTGTATAAACTTTCTTCAAAGCCAGAATTTACCTTTAACTTGACTGAAGAGAAGATTTCATTCCTTGTGTGAGCGAATGTGTTGTGAGTGAGGGTTGCTGCAGCACCACAAGAGCACAGTTGATGAGAGCATTAGATCTGTGAGAGAATGAAGGAGTGGTGAAGGCCAGAGTTTGTGTGAGGTGAACCAAAGCTTTTGCACTTCGCTTTGCTTCACTTCTTTCTCAGCAAACATCTTTCTCTCTAACTCCCTCTCCGTGTCGTCTCTTCTCTTCCTCGCACACACACACACACACACACACACACACACGGTGTAATAACTAGAAGTGTGTGGAGCTGCTGAGCTGTTCCACATGTGTAGGGTGCGTCAGATCAAATTAGGCCTCGTTGACAAAGGGCCTTTTACACACAGGTGCATGGTGGGTGAGCTGGGGCTGCAGTCAGCCAGTCCAAAAGCCAGTCAGTCAGCAAACCAGCCAGTCAGTAAGTTAATCAGTCAGCCTGCCACTCAGGCAGCAGGGACTTCAGCTGCACCATGTGTAGCGTTTGGACCGGCGGAGTGTAACGTGACAGCTTGTCCTTTGGGTTCCAAAAGCAAATGCTAATAAGAAATGTCTGTGGATGTCTGGATTTTCTTTACAGCATCTCACCGTCATCATCATTGTCATTTTGAAGCATCTTTGGACCCTTGACAGTAGCATACTTGTGTGAAACTCTGCCTGTTTTTTTTTTGCACTTTAAGAACGGAATATCCCCAAGCTTGGCCTTGACATCTGCAGTTCACCACGTCAAATCACAATACACAACCAAAATCACAACAGCATGTCAACTGGCCGTCTTTGCGGAATGAAAAGTGCAATTTCCAAACGTTTTGGACTGTGTTTACTTCTCTTTCCCAAAGTTTATTGCATTCTCTCTCCAAGTTGTCACTTTTCATATGTGAGCATAGCCCCCCCATAGCACACACACACACACACACACACACGCACACACACACACGCACACACACAGCAACCCCCTGGGTGCTGGGGTACCCATAATGCAGCTGCAGCAGTGCAGGCTGAGTTATTACGTTTAATCCGTCTAATTGTTGAGTTTCATAGAATGGGACCCAGTCTGCCTTGGAACTAATTCTGTCTGGGCATTCTATTTAATTCGCCACACTGGGCCCTAAGCTCTTCTAAAGGCAGCCTTGCCCCCTCCGTTCCTTCCACCCCACCCTTTAAGAATATAAACCCCTTATCTTCTCCACTCCCTCCCTCTCATGCATGGCAGAACACTGGGTGACTTGTGCTGGAGAGTGATTTCTCAACAGTCCATAAAATATTCTTCTGACATTTTGGACATCTACTCTAATGAGGCGGGAGAATGGGAGTAGAGCTATCATGAGCAGCAAAAAGGCCTAGCAGCGCCAGCCTTGCCAGCCGACACTTTTAAACAACAACAATGTGCAAGTTGCATGAGGCCATGGGGCAAGGCATGAAATGAATGGAAATTGAGATGCATGTCTTGGATGGCTAAAGAGAAACATATTGACAGTGTCACGTGTACAGTCCAAACCGTAAAAATGCTCATGTTATGACACAAAAGGCTTCTAAAAATACATTAGGACTGAAAACTAATCACGGATGTTGCATGTGTGCACAGGAGTGTGTGAAACAGCGAGGGTTTAATTGCTGCCAGTGCAACAGAGTAAAACTTTGAACTCGGTGTAGCTTGGCTGACAAAGTTGCAGTCTCGCTCGAAAACAATGCTGCTTTAACCGGTCAGATTGGTGGGGGGTTGATTGGTTGGTTGGTTGGTTGGTTGCGTGGCTGAACGGTGATAATCCGCACTCACAAATCCCATGCGTTTAGTCAAATTATTCCAAGCCTTAAGGCTCCCATTGTGGCCACTGGCTGGTGTGCTGCTGTCTGAGCCCCCCCACGGGGACAACAATGCCACCATTCAAGGCCACTCGCTGCTACCGACGGGCAATTTCAGGTGTGAATTGGCTGTGTAGCCAGTGGCTTATATTAAATGACCTGAGACGTGACCTCGAAGGGTAAAAGAGGATAGAGAGGGAAGGGGGGGGAGAAGGGAAGAAACAGAGTAAGCATTTTGAAAAGAAAGATTATGTGAAAGAGGGCCAGCGCTGCAGCCTTGTCAAGTTCTGTCATCTTTTTCCTCTGATGACCTAAAAAAACAGGTAAATACTGCATTAACGTCAGAGCAAAATGAGAGGGAAAGTAGGAACAAGTGAGAAAAGTAAAGAACGATGCCGATGTGCTGTCCTCTTTTCACTCTGCTCTATTCCTGCTAAACCTCTCCTCTGTCCTGCCGCCTTTCCCCAATAATATGCTTTTAATCATATCTCCTTGGCTGGCTTGCTTGCGTGGGTGAGCGCTACGTCCAGGCCCTTTGATGGGAATCTGCGATGCGCCGAGGAGCCTTTTGAAGTGGCCGGCTGGGGAGCTACAGGGGGGCTAGCTATGGGGCCGGGAGCTTTGATGTGCCAGGGTCTGGAGAGGCCGGCTGCACGCTGCCCTGCACCGATCTGTCAGTAGCACAGCTGCACTGCTTGCTGGGGAGCCCCTGACTCCAACCCTGCCTGACTGCTTGACGGGCTGACCGACTTGCTCACCTAGCTGACTGTACACACTACGTACCTGCACAAGTAGCACTCGGGGAAAAGTTGAGTGTAGCAAAAAGCTGTGTAGTGAGAAGAAAGGATTCGACCTTCAACATCATAGTACGACTGTGTTATAGAAACATTTATTAATATGTTTCACTGAGTGAATATATACCCAGAGTTCGTATGAAGCCAAATCCTGCTGCAGAGCATTGGGTTTCATTTTTTTTTTTTTTTTAAACTTTGCTTCTCCTGCTATTTCCTTTATTTTCTGTCAAATGGCTCATGGAGAGAAAAAAACACTTTGTGGACGGCTGTTTTCTGCTCAAAGTCTATGTAAATGTGCCATTGGGAATTTTTCAGGTTAAATATTGCCAAATGGAATCTGTTTTCTCTGCAGCTGCACGAAACCATTAAAAAGAGACCATGTGCTCTAACCTGTTAGGTTTCAGTTGAGCTCAACCTTGGCTCAACTCTCCACCTGGAGAGGAGAGCAGTTTCCAAGGCCGAAGCTATTGACACTTAGCTCGCTGCGCAGATTTCTCTGTACTGTAGGAGGAGGATGCATTAATTGCCTGACAGCACCCATGAACATTATTCAACAGCAGTGATAGATCTTTGATATGCAGTACAATCTCATATTTTTTCAATATGCTTTATTTCAATAGAAGTATTGCATTATGATGAATAAAGTACTATAATGATAGCTAGTTCCTTAAGCTTGTACTTAGATAAATGTTGATTACATTTTTGCATGAAGTACAAACTGTGTTTTCCTGTTATTGCTGTGCTGAAGTAATATTGTCTCAAACGCTATACAGAAGGTTAGTTTTTAAATGTGTGTTTTTTATGCAGTGGCGAGTTTGATTTTAATTGTTATTCATTCTTTCACATTTTTAGAAGTTGGATAATATAAGTAGAAAAAAAAAAGTACAATATTTTTTGTATTTTCAAGACCGAACACTTGCTCTTTCTATAATTTGCTTACCTTCAATGCTTTTGTGCTCAATTCTCAGTTGCCTGTGTATTTTGAAAAAATCTTGCATCAGGGGCATTTGAGACACTAACATACCAGAAAATAGTAGAGTCTACATTTTTAATACACCTTTTCAGCATCAGTGTTGTTTCACTTACCACATTCATTCACATCCATCATCTCGCTCCCTGGCACCTATAAAGATTTAACCTATTTGTTAAGCCCAGAGAAGTTGACCAAGCATATATGCAGGTATGCTCTTTTTCAGCAGCAGCCTACTTCACAGTTACGCACTTTACACAGTTTCACACCTGGGAGTTGTCCAGTATAATCGTACAGTGTGTTCTACGTCTTTAGCCACTGAGTATTTCTTTTGGATCCGTTGAGAATGCCTACTGTAACATAACAGTAGTTGCTGAGGTAATGGAGGTCATTTTTTTACATAAGCGTTTCTTTCATTTTTTTTCCCCCCAAACCAGTCCAAGATTCAAATCTGTACAAAGGTGGCCACAATAGTGTCTGATTCAGCTACATTTGTTAAAAATACTGCCTTTAGCCAATACGGTGTCATAATGGAGTACGGTCTGAAGGGTACATAAATGATGAGAGAATAATGGGAATAGTACCCCTGTAGGAGTAATTTACTCCTAAAGGATTAGCCTGACTGTAATGAAAAATGATAATGGTGAATGACTCTCCAATGGCAGTTTGTTTGTTGACATTGTCTTTGGATCCGTTCCTCCTCTGGAGGATAGATCATCCTCAGTTAACCTCAGCTTCTCTGAACATCGCTTAGATTTATGGCTCTCCTCCGTTCACCTATGGTAGCAATCCTCTACAACTGGACAACAGACAGACAGGAGTCAGGCATGACTGATAACAGCCTTCTGTTTTTAGCCCCAATCTGTCAGTGTGCAAGATTAATTGCAAATGTTTTCATGTTAAATTTTAATCCAATTTATCTTCGTAAAATGTGCAGTCTTGCTGGAGAGCTTCACTCGCCTGATTCTCTCATTCTTTTATTCCCCTGAAGTAGCTTTATGACTTGAAAATTGATCCAATTCCTAACTCTCTGACGGTATCATCCATATTGTGTATCAGCAGGTTCCAGTTCTTTGTTGAAGCTATATGAGGTTTATACTGGGTTCATCAGATGCCCTCAGCATGACCTGAGAGTGCAAACCCACTATCTACAACACATCTGTGCCTGGTTAAATGAAGGTTGTATTTTAGGCCTATTATAGTCAAGGAGACAACGCAGCCTGACTGCTAGTTTGACCACTCACCCCTATCTGACTTGCACATGTGGTCAGTTACCATGGCGATGCGCTGAAAAGACTGCTTCCTGAGACTTTGTTGTGTTTGGGGCTTGGCACAGCATTGTAACCTAGATATTATTTTTAGTCCGTCAGCAAAGGCCCAGTGCGTGTTGATTTAGGATGTGAACTGACAGCCCCTGAGTGCGCACACACATGAACTCACAACCCCTTGAGTATACAAATTCACAGACCTACAGGGATGGACAATGTCAGGCATTTTAACTTTGCAATATATGGCAGCAAAATCATGTGTTGACATCTTGCCTCTCTGAAGGCACGGACATCTGTCAGCCAATCTCAGGTCACCGAAGTCATCATCAGCAGTGACGGTATGTGAAAAGATCTCTGTTTCTCTTCTTGTCAGCTGTGTTGTCCCACACCCATCTGTGGCCTTTTATTGCTTTTCTCGCTCTCTGTTTCTTTCTCTCTGTTTCTTCTCTCGCTCTCCCTGTGGCAAGCAGTAATAAAGGTCTGACAGGCAGAGCGTGAAGGTCATGGTTATTAGATGGTAAAGGCGAGAGCCACAGCTGGGCTGGGCAGGCCTCCTCTCTGGCAAAAGTGATGAGTTGTGTGTTTGGGGGTGGGGATGGAGGGGGCGGGTGTCTCTTATTTGACACAAAGTTTTTTCTCTCTCTCTCTCTCTCTCGCTCTCTTTCCCTGCAGCCACCTGGTTTGGTGAGGGGAAAGGCCTCAGGCTCTTTTGATAAAGTGTGAGGTGCAAGCGAGAAGAAGGGGTGGTGATTATGAGCAGTCCAACAAGTTGAAATACTGTCCAAGTGGTGTGTGTGTGTGTGGTGTGTGTGTGTGTGGTGTGTGGTGTGTGTGTCCTCATGCTCGTCTGACAGCCCCAGAGGCGTTCACACCTGCTGCTTCTCCAGCTCCCTTTGAGCCTCTGTGGCCACGGTTGCAAGAGCTCAGCTGCGACACATGTAGACGCACACACTGTTCAATCCTTTTTTGATGAGATTGTGGCTTTTTTTTTTTTTTCAAACCTCTTAATGACTGATAACTAAAACTGAGCCAAAAGACGAGGGCAGGGCATCTGCGTACAAGGACCAACTGAAATCAAATTTCCCTGACAGCGCAGTTAAATAAATACATTCATTTGGATTCAAACAAACTGTGTAGCATTTTTTTTTTTTTACTCTTAATCACCACTAATAGTTCTAGCATTATTTATTTATCTTATGAGAAGCTATAAAGACAAATATATACAGCAGACACGCATGCTCATAGATCATATTAAATCCAACAACTCTGAAACAAAGCTACACTTTTTGGACCAAACATCTTTGTGATCTACAGTAACAACAACTCCTGTGTAAAGCATTGTCATTTGAATTGTACATCAGTGGGAGAAATGATGTCGGCCTTCTCTTTGACAATCCAGCAACCTGAGAAGGCCAAGTCTGCATATTCTAAACTTTCTTCAGAATGGAGCTCTTTGCAAGTATGCTGCTTTCTCATCAGGGATCATTGCCAAGTTCTTGTGCTTCTTCATCTGACACAGAGGAATACACACTGTTCTTCCACTTGGCTCTCATAGCTGCTGGATTCTTTGACTGTCTGTCATGAATGAAGAATTAAATCATTATTCTGCAGTTGCACTTATCAAATCTCGGCCTTAAACAGATGGCTAAGATCTAAATATTTACTGTACCTCTGTTGTGCAAACTTGATGTAAATATGGCACTGAGAATGTGGGTTTAGCAAGTGTTATTTTACACATTGTATGTATTTGGAGCCAGACTGGTGTAAACTTTTACTGTTATAAGAACATACCGGTTATTATCACATTTGTACACTGACCTTATTAACTTTGAACAAGGAATACAACCCCCCCGTGTTTCATAATGCATTGAAATAGCAGGTTGTAGCTCTGTCTGAAAAGAAAACAAACATATTTTACATTTTTGGAAAACATTTTCTTGTTGATTTATCACAAAGCAAAACAAAAGCTATAACTTGATACCCATATAAGTGGTCTTTACTTGGGCAACGCAAAAAGCACAGAGAATCAAATAGAAATGTAATAAGTAGAGATGGTTTGTCTTATGTCCTCTTCTTATCAAAAATATTGTTTTTGGGTGACATCCAACTTTTCTCGTAGCCACTGCCAAAATCTGACTCTTCCAAACCTCAAGTATTCTCAAGTGGGCTTAGTGCTGTTTTGGAAAAATAGTACAGAGAGAGAGCAAAGTGGAGTAGCTCCACATCGTAGTGATGCATTCAGCAGAGACTGGTCTGCTTTTCTCTGCCCTGTGCACAAATCTCATCCTCAAAAAACCCATCATCTCCCAAAGCGTTCTAGGATGAACTCCTCTCAAACCTCATTTGCATTGATATGAAATTCGGACAAAAATTCGATAAAGGGGGGACACCCCTTGGTGATTATGGGGTCACTAGCCAACCATAAAGGAGAATCCCTACAAGCCGCCGCCACCACGGCCAAGAAAAGAAGCACCGCAATGGGTGAAAACAGGACTCAGACTAGGGGTCATTGTGTCTGCTATCTGTCGCTACACAATGAGCCGTCTCATTCTTTGGGACGGGTGTCAGGAGTTCAGCCTTTATCGGCCCGACCTACGTTTGACCTCACAGGAGGGTAGAGATGCAGCTGAAGAGGCCTCGGCGAAGCTGTGGAGACACAAATGCACAACCGTCTTCTGTGAGACTCATCACTCAGGAAACTAGGAAAACAACGCTGACACACACAGACACACAGTTGCATGTACAACACAGAGATGCACGTACATTTCATAGATGAGTGACTGAGAATACTATGAAGAAATATCTAAAGCATGCCTGTCCCTCCCACTCCACTCATGGCTTATGTTGGGCACACCGAGTTTAAGCAAACATCAACAGCTACGTAGTGATGTGTGGTGCTATGGGCCCCTTGACAGCAAAGTTTATTGCTTTCTGAAGACGGAGGACATGACTGAGTGAATCAATAAAGGAGACGGGTTTAGAATGACAGGCTTTGTCCGCTCACTCAGACACTCTGCATGTTCTATATAGTCATGCATGAATTATGCTGACAGACAATAGATGTTAGTGAAAGGCAGTAATTCAGGATTTAGTTTTACTGGCTTTCAGTGAACTAACCGCTACAGTTGTGGAACTATGTTGAACATGTGAAGACTTTGTACCTATGAAGTAATGTGTTTATGGCATTTCTCATTTTATGTTTTACATCCATTATAGGGCTTGGTATCTACCAAAGTGACAACAGGAAATCAAACTCCTGAAGTGTTACAGAAACTCTTATATACTACTGGCAAAGTTAAGATTTAAATCTGCAGCAGTCAATATTGTGTTGGAAACAGGCTTCAATGACTATTTGTTGCACAGCAGATGTCAGTCAGTAACAAACCGACAATCTGGACACACACACACAGGAGTCGAGGGAAACTGTTGTTTGATTTCCACTGGTTTCAAACCCCTATGCCCGGGTGTCGGGTCAGCACCGACGTTCACACTGTACAAATATTCCACATCCGTGCAGCAGCAGGGTGGACCTGCTGTCAGTCAGAGAGGGTGGAAAACATTTACAGTCACGTCATTTGGATGCTCAGCAGGAGCTCGTGGATGCACACGCGTCAGTTTCACACGCACTTACGTGTGCACAGCTCCTGGATTGTAACATTGGTGTGCATTCTCATCACTTCACATGTAAACTAATTATCTTTCCTTTGTGATCAGGTAGGCTCATTCTCTGTGTGTTGTTTGATGTTCAGTGAGCTGTTTCGCTGCTTTGATCAGCTCCTGCCCAGGTGAAGCAGTGAGACAGCAACTGTAACCAGCTGCCACTGACATCAGCAGGTGGCTGTTTGCAGCTGTTTTAGTTTTACGCGTCACGTCTCCTTCGTCTCTCCTGTCTGCACTCAGATTTAGTCACTACACTAATAATTTCAATGAATAGGAGGAGGATTAACACACAGCCTGCCATCATCATGGGCAACGTGATAGTGCTGGACATGAAGATGTAGGAGCTAACAGCCCTTGTGAGGAATTGAGGGGTACTTCAGGCCCCATTTTTACTATTGACATCTGTAGAACAGTTCGAGTGGGAAGAAAAAAATCAGACAGAGTTACAAAGTCACACTTTATCTTAACACAAGATCGTGCCACCTTTGTCACAGGACCATGATGGAACATTTCTGCAGCGCACATATTGAACTGTTTGCTGTGGTAATACGCCCACTTCCACTCTGAAACTGTCAGGGAGTTTTCATATGCAGTCTTGGTTGTTGTTTACATCCCTCCCTAACCTGGCAACCGTGTATGACGCCATCCCACCCCAGACTATCCACTGCAGCACTCGCTTGTATTTCTTGTATAATTTTACAACTTCCACAAAGCATTTTCCCTGCAGGGATTAATAAAGTTCTCATTTGGATTGTAATTTATGTTTCCTTCAATGTGCCATATGTTTGATTTTTTTTTTTCTCTTTTGTAAGCAAGAAGGCTGTCATTGTTCCTTTGTTTTTTTCTGCTTCTCAATTTCCGCTATGATGTGTTTTATGTCATTGTCTTGTTCTTCTCTTTTATGGGTGATTTGTGTCTTATTTCTCTCTTTTTCACCTCACTTCAAACTATATGCAAGAAAGGCAGCTGTGCGTTAGATGTGGTCGTGTGTTTGCGTTTCTGTTTGTGAGCGCGTATCTCGCTGTTAGTTCTTGGGTGAGCATGTGTTCGTAATCTGCGGTGTGTGCTGTGATGTGTTTATATATGTTTCTACATCTGTGTGCGTGTTCGGTATGTATGTCAGCCAGCTGTGGAGATAAGCAGGTTACAGCACCTTGGCAGACTTCTCTTAGGCAGGAAGGGGATAGCTGTGATGGGGCTGAGCAGCAGCACCAAGAACATTTTGCCACATGAAACAACTTTTCTCTTAGTCGTATCTTTCACCTGCCAGCATGTCTAGAGTTTCGAGAATTTGTTTTGTTTTTATCATGATAAGTTTCTGATTCAATATTGACCTTGCATGGGCTCATAAAATACTCACAGATTCACAAAAATGACAGTATACATAAACATGATTTAAACCCATGCATGACTACAAAAAAGAGTGGAAATCAGTCAATTTTCATGAGAGTTTTAAAAGATTTTATCACTCAGCCCTTTATTGCACTGCAAGTATGACTTGATATGCCTTGGCTTGACAATAATATTGTCTTCATTGCATTCCCTGTTGACACAACAGCCATACACCGCTCCATCACACTCCACCTCTTGTCTCTTAGTGTAATGTCGGGAGAGGAAAACCAACACACAGCGCTAACTCTGCCAATCCACTCCCCTCTTCTCGTTTCGGCGTCGCTAGGCAGCTCTCTTTTTTCAATCCCCTCATTCTCTTCTTCCTTTCGTGCATCTGAAAGGGGTCAGTGCCTCTGCATGATGGAACTACAGGGCTAAAAGTCTTTGGGCCAGACACTGGAGGAGTCCACTACTAATTGCTCTCAGCGAATCCCCAACCATTGTCCCCCACTAGGTTTCAATTTGAATTTGAATGGAGGTAGCTAGCTGGTGCTGAGAGTGTAAGGTACACAAATGACTGTCACTGGGAATGGATAGCAGCGCTACAGGGATTGTGAACTTGTCCCCTAAATAAGCACTGTTGGCTTTTTGGCTCTGCATAAGTAACGGTGTGTTTGCACTAGCATAAGCGCCATATTGATGTACGCTTGGCTGAAGTAGTGTTGGGATTGAATGGCAGATTCTTTAGGGTGGACATTTTGTCAAGAGGATTTTATTTTGGCTTGGACACGCTAAGTTGCGCGTTGTTCTTTTGCAGCATCATATTTTGTTCTTACAGGCATGAAGACGAGGTTGGAGACGCAATTAGTGGTGAGAAGCTGTTCCACCTGTAGCTTTTTTCTTCGTCTGTGACTGCTTGGACACTGTAAGACAAATTCAAGTTGCTCCTCAAGTGCAAAAGCTAAGTCAATACATCGAAAAAGAAAGATGGAAAGACAGTGAGACAGACCGGCCAAGTCTGCTCCGACAGACAGACAGACAGCTGAACAAATTGCCAGACCTCCCCCTCCCTGCAGTTCACTTGTTCCCTCTCTATAGAGGCGAGGGTCCTGGTCCATGTCCCCCTCTTCTCCATCCCCACTAGTGGTTAATTGAGCCCCTGCCAGGCCTCGCCCCTTTATTGCCTCCATTTGTCAAAGCCTGCAGTCCTGAATGGTGCCAGAGACCTTATACAAATGAAGAGCCTCCTCGCCTCTCCACTTCTCTCCATCTCCCTCCGTTCCTCCACCGCTCGCTCCATCCCCGAGAGCAAATAGGTCTGGCCCAGGGCAACTCAGGGCAAACAGTGGTGCAACAAAGGAAGTGGCTCAGTCAGGGGATGTGGGCAGGTGGCTGATGTTCTCTCCAAGGTCAGTGACGCTAAATCTCACTGTGGCAGATTGTTGATCTTATCTCTGGGTGTCTCCACCTTATGGCCAAAAAAACTAACCCAAACAGCCACATATTGAAACACACGCATCCTCAAAGACCGTCACAGTTTTGTTGTGGATTAGTCTAGACCTCATAGGCTTCTGAGCGGGGAACAGGTGTACAGTGGAAGGTATTGTATGGCGCCAGAATCTGTCCAGTGTGAGGCTGTCATCAGCACATGTGCTGCTGCCATCCCGTGGCCTGCATACTGCAGATAAGAGCAGCCATTCAACCAAACAGCAAGCTATTCACTATAGTCATCATTGTTTGCCCAGACCAGAGACAGACCTGTAATGTACAGAGAAAGACATGGGAGGGGGGCAGGAGCTCTTACAGGCAGCATGAAATACAATAAATAAAGGAAGAATGACAGAGTGAAGGAAACACTAAATGAAAGAAAGGGAGCTGCTTTGGTGCCACATGGAATCAAAGCCCACAGGAAGACTGCTGTCTGTAATGTGTGCGTCGGCTGCCACACGTACCAGATCAGATTAAAGTAGAATTAGAATCAATGTCAGTCTAGAGTGGTTAGTCGTTTGGTACACTTTGCTCAATTTTGACCTAAATCCTACTCATAGGCATAAAGGATCATTTAGCTTCCCTCATGAATTTAAACAGATATCGTATGAAACCTGTCTCAGAAAACTGAGGAATTCATCTTGGTTGCTAATAGCTGACATGAATAAAATGTTTTGTCTTCTGCTGGAATTTGATATTTCAAATTACTCAACCACACTATAGTGGCACATTTGTGTCTTAGTGTAGGGCCATAATAAATACCCCTACTAGAGGAAAGACTGATATACATTCTTTCATCTTCACTGAACTTGTGTGATACAAAATAGAATCATTTTAAATGGATGGCACATTTCAAATAGCTTGTACAAAGATGTATCCAAAACAGAGCAGTGGCTGAAGCTGTTGCTGATTGCACTCCAGCTGACCGTTAGCCCGACCAGCTTTCCAGCACATGGTATGATACAGGCTGCTTTACTTGAGCCTGATCTCAACCTCACATTTTCTTCTACTTAATTTCTATTAATATACTATTTTGAAATTTAACACAGTTTAGTCTGAGCACAGAAGAATTCAGTGTAAATGACTAAATAATGAAGCTTCTACTTTGGTGCTGAAATGGGAATAAACAGCTTAGATATGAAAGCGAATGCCATCTGGCTTTCAGCTTTCCACACGCTAGATTTAGGATCGTCCTCTAATGCATCACCCATTGATGTTTGTTTTCCTAGATGGCCTGAGACGTTGCATCATATGCGCCAGCCTTTTCCATGGGTGATCCACCCGCAATGCTTTTGAAGTTCAAGTTCATCACCAGGATCTTGAAAGTTCATGTCCAAGTGCACACAACATTGCAGTGTTCACGGCACCATGAAACTCTTAGAGCATTTTGAATGAGACAAGTGTGAGGCACGTTTGTATGCATGTGTGTGGATGTGGTTGGCAGGGTAACAACAGATACTTAAAAATACAGAGTCTAAAACTAAGAAATTAACATTGTTGAAATTATATTTATTGTTATTGAACTATTTTGTAAAACTATTGGCATTAATGACCAAACATAAATGTGTTTAGACAACGAGGTTGATTTGTTTTTGCTTTTGAACTGTTTCTTTATTGTTACAAAGTCATAAATTCATTCACAGACCTGCAAAACTATAGAACAAAATCTGTAAGCCTTGTTCATTGTTTGCGAGAACATGTTGGATGATGCGTGCACATATGTGTTGTGGTATGTATTTGTATTCATGGGTGTTTGTGCATGCGTCTGCTCTACACGCCAGGGTGCCATGCCCTGGTGCAGAGGTCTTTGTTGAAAGCATAGAGCCATGAGTCAGGCCTGTGGGAACAAGCCCAGCTCCTCTCCTCTCTCTCCCACGCTTTCACACTCATCCCATCCTGTGTACGTCTGTTTCACCCCTGGTGCTGTGGAGGTGGGGTGTAGTGAGCATTGCTGTGGAAAAAGTCACACGCACATGTGTAAGGGTCATCAGACCCTGAGAAAAAGAAGCTGCAAGTTGTTGTATATAGATGTATTGTTGAAAATACGTACCATGCAGATAGAGATTAGACATTGAGTGGAAAAAGACATTCTTTCCATCGTCTTTTCAGTTATTTACTAAACTGTAGTAAAGTGAAGCCTCTTTTGTATATCTCAGTATGAGGCTTATATGTTCAAATTATTGCTATTACTTGCTCCAGCATATGCAAATGATCAGAAATACAAAATATGTGTTGCTGACAAGCATAAAGAGGAAGACAGTAGTGCGTGGTCTTACTTATGTCCCTATCTACGGACTTTGTCACATCACGAATGAGTTAACATATCACAAATACACAACACATGTCACACCTGTAACAGTGTGCTTCTCCTCAGGGTCGTCACTGGCCACATGCTCACCTTCTTGTCTTTTAATCCAATCATCAAATTGTTCACAAAGCATCTAGTCTTGTGTAGTGAGGTACCCCGGCTCCCATTAAACCTTGCCAGTGTTGTATTTTTCCTCCCAGTCTCAATCTGGCACTACCCAGTGATCCCCATGCAGTGGGTGCCATCTGGCTGGCTGTGCCCCAATCAAAGAGCTCATTCTAGGGGTTAACTCCACAGCAGCAGAGCAACGGGGGAGGGTGCGGAGGGCACAACCAGGCAGCTAGACCAGACCCAGGCCAGGGGGCTTTGAAGCCCCTCACCCTAGCCCAAAGACAGGGGGTCTGGGCCAACCAGCCAGAGCCAGAGCCAGAGAGAGAGAGAGAGAGAGAGAGAGAGAGAGAGAAGGGCCTTTATCAGAAAGCCCGAGCACAATTGTGGTGTGCAGTGTGGGAGTTGGGGGAGTTAACTCTTTGTATAGATGAATGGATGAATAGAAGAGGAGGGCTGAAACACTAGCATCTCCCCCTCCTCAACCACCCCCCCCCACATGCTGGATCTCTGTATGTTTTAGGTTGGCCATCTCGGGGCCCCAGGGCCCCTCTCTGTGGACAGACCGACAGATACCATCAATTACCAAGGCCAGCCCCTGGCCACCATATGGCCGGTGGCTGTATAGGAAAGAAGCCTGTTCACTTCACAGCACCAGCCCTGCATATGCTGCAAGCGAACTCGCAGAGATGCTGTGCAAATGGTGTGTGTCTTGGTAAATGTGTGTGTGTGTGTGTGTGTGTGTGTCATGTGCTGCACCGATATAGGTTTGGCTAGTGTTACAGGGCGGCCTAAGTGTCAAAGGGTTAGGATTGAGTTACAGGATTGAGTTATACCTGTTTGTGTGCTCTTGTATGTCTATCGTTGTGGGGACTAAATTGTGTTTTAGACATATAAAGTCAAGATATTATAGGAAAATTACAACATTTTGGTCTGTCCTCACTTCTTCAAAAAGGTTGTTTAACAGTTGAGATTTGGTAGAAATTTGAATTCTGCTGAGGCAAATTTTGGCTGTTGTTAAAGGGGCCAAACACACAGTTCGGAGTGTGTGCACAAATGCATTATAAAGCTCAAATAAAGTTAGTCACACACTTCAGCAGCCTCAGTTAAGGACTTAAACACCAAACACATTCTGAAACCCTGTGGAAATCTTGGTTTAAATTAAAATACAGAAAAAGGTGCACATGACAGTTAAAAAAAAATCATATAGTCTGCATTTTATCATTGTACTGGTTTTTGTTGTTTTTATGAGCCAATCATCAACAAGGGGTTGCACAGATATGAGATTTCATGTTCTGTTGTACGTATTGAGTTGTATTCCATGTAGGGAACCAGAGTTTAAGAAATCAGTGGGTATTTTCTAAAATAGTTCTTTAGCCCTAGTTTACTGCATTCCTCAGACAGTGTTTTCTTGCTTAGGCCACAGAAAGTCACGTATAGGTCACATGTATCTTTCTGACTGAGACTGTTGAGATCTCATCTTAAGCTTTAGAATGCAGATCTAAGATTATGGATTTTGGCTCTTTTATCTCACAGTGTACTGCAGTGCTCCACTTTAAAGTTTGTCCAGTTTCTTTGCATAAGTTTTTTTTTTTTTTTGCAGAGCTAATGGAAGAGAAATTTAGTTTCACCACTGTTCAAATTAAAAGTCATAAAAAAAGAAAAAAAACTTTGTCTTCATATTATTGCTACCTGTTACTCAGCTATTTATTGAAATAACTTACATTCAGAATACTGATTTAAAAGAAATGCATTTTCCTTGGTGCCACAAAAGCACAAAGAAGAAGGAATAACTTTACGCCTGCGTCATACAAGTGAAAGGAGAACGAACATTTGTGAAATGCAGGAGATGTATTTTAGGGGGGTGTTACGAGGAAGAGGAAAGTAATGTATGCCAGGGGCAAACCAACTTTGCTAACAAGTAAAAGGCATTAGTTAGCAAATATTAGCAGCTGTGCAATTCACTATAACACGAAATACTTCACTATATACTATAACAATAATGTTTGCTACGCATCAGGTCATTTGTGACCTGCTCTCACAGAATCAGTTGGCTTGACCCAAAAATGCAGATAAACTAAGCTGCAAATACACCCATCAGTCACAACATTAAGACCACCAGTAGGTAACATGAATAATAGAATAGAAGAGAAGAGAATAGATTAGGTAGAATAGGTTTCAATAAAGCCTCAGGGAAATTATTGAAATATTTGATTTGATATTGAAAATAATATTCATCATCTTGTTACAATGCAATGTTCTGCTGGGAAACCTTGTTTCCTGGCATTTGTATGCATGTGACATTGTATCGCCACCTAAATGCTGCAGATTTAACTCACTCCCCATGGGTACAACACACCCTGATGACAGCAGATGTTCCTAACATAACAGTGTGCACTGCCACACCACAAAAACTGCTTAGGGATGTACGATAAAGAACCCAAGGTGTTGTCCCAGTCTCCAAACTCCCCAAATCTCAATCTGTAAGCTGCACAAAAGAAAGCCTGATCTTTGGATGCCCCACCCCACAACCCACAGGACCCAAAGGATCCGCTACCAACATCCGGATGCACTTCAGGACACCCCCACAGGTCCCGCTCCCGAGAGGCCAGACCTACACAATTTTGTTCAGGCACTTTTAATGTTGAGGCTGACCAGAGTGTAGCTAACTGGAGAGGGAGGAGAGCTAGCTTGCTAACCAAGTTTGACGTTGCTAAACCAATGCATTAGTCACGTTGTTGGTGTTGAAAATACTGTGGGACAAAATAATCCGAGCTGGCTACACCATTGGTTCTTAAAATGTGTGTCGTGGGAGAAGACCCGGGGCCAAATGCATCAAACTCAGTAGATTCATAACTGTGTGTGCACATAGAGAAATTTGCATTTTGTTCATCAGATTCTTAAAGCTGCATGTATTCCTGATCCTTTTTCTGTTGTTTTTTTTAACATTTCACAGAACACCTTGTAGGCTGCAGTATAATAACACAATGAGCGAAGCTGGCAGGCAACCTCGACAAACAATATTTCACCACAAGGTTTCATGTCATTTTTACATGAACAAGTGGCTTTTGTTTCTGGACAAGCATTAGGCCTCAATAGTTACTGTTGAGTTCTGCACTGTAGGAAGTAGGGTGTATGAAAAGTAAGAGCGGGAATAATGAGTACAGGGACCAGAAAAACATAAATTCCATGGACATGATAATATTGTGTAAAACTTTACTGAAAAAATAGAGCCCATCCTTTAAGATGTTTAAGGTTAGGTGAGTGGCTAGGATTATGCAGAGTGGGTACAAAAGTATCCACAATGTGTGTTTGGGCATGTGCGCTTGTGTGTGTGACTCATGTTTCAGCTGCCAAAGCCACCATCTTCACCTGACAGCCAGTCAATACACATAATCAGACACCTGTGAAGCAGATGCTGGAAATTAGGTCTTGTTTTTGCAAAATAAAAGTGCACACAGCACAGAAGTGACAGTCAAGCTGTCTTTCTGCTCTGCACTCCAACTTCTTGAAAAGGACAAATCTTCCCAAATGCACTGTAATTTAATTAGACATGTCTGTTTGAAATCAAACTGCAAGTGGAAAAGAAATCCTACTCTTGCTGGTCCGCCTCCACTCACTACATGGCCATTAACAAAAAACACATTGCCGTATGAGTGGGGAGAGAAAGGGGGGGGGGGAGCGAGAGAGAGAGAGAGCGAGTGAGAGAGAGCGAGCGAGAGAGAAAGAGAGATGTTTCTGTTTGATATATAATGTGAGAAAGAGCCAACAGCAAAACAAGGAAACATCTGGGTGATTAATCTTTTGGAAGGGAGGAAAACAGGGAGGCAAATAGTACCAGCCAGAATAGGCGCACACACTTGCACACATGATCACACACACTCAAATATGCATGCACACATATGTAGCACAAACAGCTGGGAGCCAGAGACAGTGAACCATGTGAGTCATGATCCTCATTAATATCATATCAAAGCCTCTTTGATTGAGGCTCTTGTTGCGTTAGTTAGTTGAGGGGGGAAAAAAAAAAAAAAAAACAACTGAAATCGAAACTTAACTATAACCAGTTCAGGGCTTGTGTGTACTCAGGTTTCTTTTAATTGCAGGTTTCGGTCTTTAATTCCAAAGGAAATTTTGTTTTTCATTTTTAAACCTCTACCCAGGGCACTCTTACTGGCAACACATGCTCTTCTCATTCATTCAGTGACACACATTCGCACTTTAGGATCTGCCCAGTACAACCGCAGCAGTTACACTGTTTGCCACTACTTAACTCCACTGGAGCAGCTGTGGGCAAAGCACCTTGCCTAAAGAAGGGAAAGTGTTACTCATTCACTTTCCCCCCACCGAAATTGTGCCTTTCTTGGGATTTAAACCACAGACTTACTTATCGCGAAGCAGCCTCCATAACCTCGAGGCTACTGTACTGTTATTAACACGGCGCACGAGGTCAGAAGAGTCTTTTGGCGTGATGTCATGAGTGGAAAATCAGCTCTTCTCAGGCTTTTGTCAAATGTGATGAGCGTGTCGGGGCTGGATTTGCTTGCATTTGTTTATTATTTGTTTGTCACAGTGCATCATTTCACTTCAATTCACAGGAAAGTAAATGTGCTTTTTTTTTTTTTTAAGATATTCATCTAGATTGAATTACATTTCTTCAACATGTGTTTACATTCATGAGCCAGTGCACTAAAATTTCATTACATCTCTTTATAGCATCAATACATACAGTTTATTGCAACACATAGGCAGCTGTAGTGTGCAGTTGTGCAATATACTCTTTTTCATTCCCCCCAGGCCCTGGACTGTGAATCCTCAAGGCAGGACAGGGCACTGCTGTTTACTTTAGCTGACTTACAGTAACAGGCTACAGCATAACAACCCAAGTGGGGATGGGTTGAAACTAGCACATATTTGCTGCCTCACCTGATGAGTTGGACAGATAGACAGAGAACATCTGTTAAGCTGAGCATACGTGCAACTCACAAGGAGGCACACATATCCAGCAGGGCCCCCCAAAAAGGGGTCTGATCCTATCATAGTCACTGCAGGTGTCCTGTGATAGGCACACACACCGACAGCACATGACCAGACCACACACACACACACACACACATGGTAAACACGAGTGACGTTAAAGCTCAGAAAGCATGTAGCCCATCTCACGCACAGTTGGTACTGTGATACTGTGACCAGCCCATATTGGCACCATCTGTTGCTCAGAGAACAATTTGACATGTAAATCACTGTTTTCGTAGCATTATCGTTACATCTGCAGCAGTTAGTGACTTTAAAAAAGAACAATGGTTTGTTAAATCCAAGTGCTTAGATTGTGTCAGTTGTTATTTGCATACATTTGTGTACCAGTTGAAAAAATGATTCAAGTCTTGTTTGAACAGTTGTCACTCCAATGCACACTATTATGTGCAATTTTATTCTTTTTCAATTACACTACACAGCAAGTGGAAGTATATATGCAAACCTTTTTTTTTTTTTTCGATGGCAGGAGAACAGAAGTGCATTTTAATACACACACAATATTGGCATGTGCATTTTTTTTCATTTAAAAAAAAGGCTATAAATAAAAAAAAAAGACTTTTGCCATTGACCATTGATTGACTGTAAAATAATTACTCTCTCCTCATACACACACACACGTACACACAATCATTGCTCTGTTAGTGGTGGCGGATGGCCAGTCTGAAGTCCCGGCCCAGGTCCCGTTGCCCATTGTGCTGGGGTTTTCCCACTCAGACACACTGGCATTTTCAGGGCCCCACCAGCCTCATGTGAACTCTCGTACAAAACCAGAATGCACACACAGACATTCGTTCGCACACAAAAACACTTGCACACATGCACTACACAATGTACTACAGAGGTTTACACAAAGTATAATTAGAAAAAGCACCTAACAAAACACATGCACAGAGGCAGGAAGTGCAGCCAGTGGCTCTTGGCTGCCAGTTCAAACCTCTCCTGTTCGTCATGAGACCAGATCCTTTATGAATGTCCTCTCTTCAATTCAGTGAATGTGGACAGGCTGCCCATTCCTGGGGAAGGGGCATCTCTAGTCCTGTGTGTGTGTGTGTGTGTGTGTGTGTGTGTGTGTGTGTGTGTGTGTGTGTATGCAGTACATGTGTGAGTGCATTTACGTGTGTGTGTGTGTGTATGTGGACCTTAATCCAGGGCGCGCCTCCTCTCTGAGGACCAGGGCTCAAGAAGGAATGAGCATTATTGTAAAGTTTCTCAGGCCTAAAGGCTGATCCTAATCTAAACTTTAGCATTTATCTTATTCATTTTGTTCCATTTTTGTGCTACTTTTATTTTACTATTTATAATATCAGTTAATTTCAGCAGTCTAAAAAGTGCTTTGGCCTGTCAGCTCATGCAGAGATGGTGAATGGACATGTTTGGGTTTTTTTATTATTATTATTTGTCCTGTTTATATCTGGGTGCTTTAGTAGCTGAATATGAATGCTTACGAACAGGTGATATTCACACTCTTGACTGCTTGGTTGACAGCTGTCTAAATTTCATTATTTTATAAGTGTTTTTTCTCTATTTATTATTATTGCCTTTGCGTTCATTTTAGGTTTGGAATTTAAAGGCTTATTTTAACCTCAATCTAGCCATGACAGCTGATTCTCATTACTGTGGACCATTTGACCATCAAAAACCAGTTCAGGTTTCTGTTCAGATCTGTGTTGAATTCTGAATTCAACACAGATCTAATGTGGGCCTGTACTTGGAGCGTATTAATCATGGCTATCTAAAGTTGATATGACATTGGCTGCTGCATAATTGTATTTTTTCCTCATCTTCATGATTCATGTCCTCATTGTTATCATGAATGTTGCTGTCAGAAGCATCTATATTGTCATTTCAGTGCTTCCATTGTTATCCCAGACAACCCTGTCAACACTTCCAGCAAGAGCTGATAGCTGCAGCAGTTTGTAGCTACAATAACTCTCCCACAGCCAGTGAAGTGGAACAGTAGATGTGGACCTGAAATCCCTACTTCCCCTGCTCATTCCCATACCGCTTTCCGTCCCCTTCCTGTTGTGGGGACAAAAAGGAATCCATCCGGTCACACGCTGTGCAAAACCACTCAGTTAGGTCAAGGGGATCGCTGCTGGCCGCGACAATGCCAGATTGTTATCACTGGATAATCCCCCCTGGAGAAGAGGCAATGTCATACTGACTCCGTTATTATGTGATGCGGCAGATCATCTTTTTACTGTACAGCCACACAAAACCTGAATATGAAGAATATAGTTCAGAATTATTTCAAATCCGTCAGAGCACTATGATGATAATTGCCACAGAAACTCAGACTTCGTCTACAGTCAATGAATAACTGAAAAGCCGTCACAGTGTAGTCCTGCATTAGTGTTATATTAGACTGTATAGCTGAGTGCATGAGATCAGTGAGAATTGCAGCAAAGGAACATCAAATCAACCTTAACATACATAAATTAAACAAAAGTGAGGTTCATTTTATGTGATGTGTAACTGCAAACCCTGAAAAGGCCTGAGGTTTTGGCCCTCTAGCAGGCCACAACCATGAAAAGCAGCTTCTCTAGAGGTTGCAGTTGTGGCCTAATGAACAACTAACAGGCCAGTGCGACAGGAACAGAGGGATCTGACCGGGACATGCCTTACAAGATTGTCAGAAATGTAAGTAGGTGCTAATCTGTCTGTGACGGATCTTAAAGTCTATTCAAAGACAAACAACAGGCAGGCAATGAGAGGAGTCGAAAACAGGCGAAATTTGTACTTTCCTTCCTGACTTGGCTAGCTCATGTGCTGTTTCATTTTGGATAATCTGCAATTTATCTGAGGCTTATTTTGGCTGGAGCAGAAATAGAGAATTTTGCATGCTGGTAGTGATGTAGACACGAATACCGGAAGACTATCATAGTGTGCTTATGACAGAAAAGGCTGCATGTATACTAATAAAACTGCTGTTTTTTCTTTATCTGTCTTGATGCTTCACTCTTAATTTTTTTTTTGTCTTAATACTCTAATTATCTCATTTTTATAGCTCAGTAAGTACAAAGAGTGACAGTTTTGTACTATAGACATAACAATAATAAAGTTAAAATCCTATTACTGCTTCAGAAGCTTCGATCATGTGCGTTAAAGTTAAAGAGAGGTTATTTTTGTTTGTTTGTGTGGTACATATTCTGTAACAGTGGCTGCCTTTAAGATAACTACAGTACATGAAAAAGACAAACACGACATTATGCTGCACGCAAACACACACATACAGCAGAAAGTTTGTTGATGTTGTGTTGGCATAAAGGTGTGTCGAAGTAATATAGCTTCGTAGGAGAGGTTAATGCATCACGGGCCCCATGAGAGAAGGATCCATATCATTCTCTATATGAACTGAGGCTCCCCCGGGCTTGTTGCTTTAAACAAATCCCAGCTCTTCCTATCTCAGTCACAACACTCCCACTGCTGCAGTGCTTGCAGTGTGTGTGTGTGATGCGAGTGTGTGTTTGTGTGTGGAGGAGGGGGCATGTGAACTGACACCAACAGCAGGCTTTTTTTTTTTCTGTGTTTGGTGTGCCGTCTGTATGTGTGCGTGTCATCAATTTTTAGCGACAGGGAGAGACAAAGTGGCCGAAATGCACTTATGGCTAAGACTGTGTGTTTGTTTTAGAGCGGTTCAGAGTTCATTTGGATGACGCCCAAAACAACATTACAGTAATGTTTGTATCCATTTGTTTTGATCTAGCACCGCACTGATGTAAACTCTTCCCAAGTAATATCATTTTGTGTTTTTCATGTCCCTTTCAGTGTATTCTCCTCTAATTTTCAGCCATTTATGGAACATATATTTCTTTAAATGCTCATCTTCCATAACAGCGCCTCTAAATCTACTTACCAAGGGGTGCTTATAATGTCTCGGCTAATTAGCATCAAACTAAACTAGCATGAACGCTTCAGTTCCAATGCAAATTCCCCTTCCTGGGTCTTGCCCTGGGAGATTGTACTATGTGGCCCGAGCGAGCGAACCAAAACGAAGCCACATATGTCTTGCATTTGGACATTAAAGCCGACTATTATGAGATTAAATCAGGGACTTGTGATATTCGGTTCAAATCTCAGCTCCCACCAGCCCCAGTCACGCAGAGGGAACTTTCAAACTGATATTATGTTCGCTTTCTGCCAGAGCTTCACAATCAACCTCAATGAACAGGAAGTGAATAGAAGTGTTTTGTATTGAAATGCAGCTCAGCCAGTCGTGGACCATGGGGGAGATTCAGTTGATACTGTAACATTTGTTCAAACTGCAGGTCAAGTGGGTCAAGGGCCCAAAGATAGAGCCTGACGTTGGTCACATCACACAAAAACACACACACACACATACACACGATTTGTTCAGAATGTTGGAAAAAATGCTTTGAGCTCTGGCCATATCTTAGCATCTTTTGACAATCAAGTTTTTTTTTTTCCTGTGGGGTTATTATGGTTGACAGGCCTGCAAGAACGTGACTGGCAGACAAATTACACTGTTTAATTGTTTTCATAGTCGAAATATGCTATCATGTGTGATGAATTATCATAAAAGGGGGCCCTGGGCAGCATGGTGATATTGGATATAAGCGTTGTTCTTTGTACCCGCTCGCACTGATGAGCCAGGGGCCTGTAAAAAGCCCTTTTTTACTATGTGGTGAATATTGTAGGATGTAACTATAAAAAAAGAAAAATCACAGGGAGAGCACATAAACTAGCAACATGTTCGTGCACTTAACAGAGAGAGGAGAGGTGCATGAATGAAAGCAAGCTCATGATGTTTTAGTGTGAGTGGTAGAGTTTGTTTGTGTGTGCTGTCTTCATGCATACATTTTAGGTTGCTTTCACAAACCCTTCTGGTGCCTTTTTCAGTCTGTGGATTTAGCCTCTGTGTTATTGTAAACGCATGTGTGTGTGTGTGTGTGTGTGTGTGTGTGTTTGGCAAGTTGGGAGCTACCCTGTTGCTGTCCTGTGGGGCTGTTAGGTGATGAATGACCTTCAGGCTCACTAGTGACAACTCGGCTCCTAATGACTAACTGGCTGGCTGACTGGCCTTAATGGAGAAGCTGCAGACTTCTGGGAAGGCATGGCACACACACACACACACACACACACAAGGAGGAAGGTTCCACGTGGGGTTCATTGTGACATGTATCCTTGCATTAAACAGAAGACACACGCAGAAACACACACTGGTCCACATTACACATCTTGTAAGGGTGGGAATATATTTTTCTGTTCTTTTCCTGATGAAAGATATACATGACAGAAGTTGTTCCTATTTATCAATGACACAAGGTCTGATAGTATAATATTACTTTGGCTAAAGCCCTCATGTTTGGGAGGCTTTGAATTTGATCCTAGATCAGATCAGTAAAAATGAACAGCAACAAGTCGAGTTTTTTTTTCCTAAGCCCGTATTTTCCTTTCCAGCTCTTAGTCCCATTAGGCCTTTCCAAAGAAGCTGAGACAGGAGGGCTGAGGTGGGGTGAAGGGCGAAGGAAGAGAAGGAAAAGGAGAGGCAGAAAGGAAGAGAGAGAAAGGAATAACCTGAGAGTGAGAGAAACAGTCTGGTGACTGCCCTTACAAAGCCAACTGGGCTCAGTCCAGTTGCTATGGGTTCTGGAAAAAGTAGCCATCATCTGCAAACCATCATCCAGCGTCCACACTTGGACCGCCTTTCAGCACCTGTCACCCGTCCCTTCAGTGTGACAAACTCAAATAAACAACCAAAATTAATCACACCATTACCGCTGAACCCAACAGCTATCTTCCTCTTGCTTTTCCGTGAACCGCAGTTTCTAAAAAGAAACCGAAAAAAAAAAAAAAAAAAAACATCCCCAACTGAGCAGCTGTGGGATTTCTTTCCCTTCTTTTCCGTCTTTTTCTTCCATTTCTTCATTTATGTTTAATTGTTATGAGGCACATATGGGTTCATACGCAAAGCTGTCAAAAAGTTTGGGTGCGGTTTACAAGCCGTTTAGTCACAGTGCAGCGAGGGAGTGTCGTGCGGTTGGTCGTTTCATTGCTGGGTTTCTCCAAAGGTCTTTCTGACACTGTGTAGCGCTGCATCAGCCCACTCATTCTCTTTATTTACAACTGTGTTTGGGTGCACACATGCTACAAGATTGACTTGGCGTTAGGGAGACCGGTCAACTGCCAGTTTAGCCAAATTTAGCGAGCTGCTGTAATATGCTGAGAAAGAGGCCAACGTGTTGCAGGGTGTGAGTGTGAGCTAAACACAATTGTCTCATGGAATAGATGAACATAAATGTCAGCCGTAATGGAAGTTCCAAAAGAAAGCGAACATATTCAGAAACTACACAAAACAAGTACTGCATGTCGCTATGATGTACAGGCTAGATATTGTTCAGTACTTTATGCTGAAATACCTAATGATATTCTCAAATGTAGCTGGAAGATGGTGAACATAGTAAACAGTCAGTGCATACAGTGTTACATCAGCATGTTAACAGTGACTGTAGGCTCTTAGTCTTGCAAGAATGATGTGAAATGTGTGGAAAATAATATGTGATAGCCACTGCCTACGGGCATATCTTGGTGTATATTACTGGTGGTCTTAAAAAATTAAGAGTATACTGTATAGCCTGTAAAAATTTAACAACCAGTAGCAGCCTTGAAAGCAAGGCACATCTTAAAAGACACACGTGTAAACTTCAGTAAACCAGCTCCACTGGCACGAGGGAGCTGCTGGAAAGGTGAAGCTAATGTTTTCTGCATTTTTGTCTGCAAAGTTCTGGCCATGACGCTGAAGTCACTGAACGCTCGGTGGAGATTTCCTAAAGCGCCAACCGTATTCTGGCCGACTTACACTCTTCCAGGTCTGACAGGATTTAATTGGCCTCATCCATGACTGATAGCAAGAAATTCTCACACAAGAAAATGAGCCACTGCCATAGCCATTCCAGAGAACAGTCCTCTACCATGACAAATGCCAGGCCCAAAACTACAAGGAGTCCAGAATAAAGAAAACTCTGAGTTCAAGATTTATGCTGGCAAGAGGAGCAGGGAGGCTGAGCTGTGTACAGCACCGCTGTGTGTTGAGCGGCTGCAGCCTCTACCTATAATTTGTAGGCCTTTTTGTTGTTTTTAGTCATTGAAAACCAAAACAGAGGCACTTTTCTCTGGAGTATAGTTTAGTGTCGGCCGTAGCACGTCTTTTTCGTCCTGTCTCTTCTTTCATCTCCTGGAAAAGATGCTATTTTTGATCATTTAAATAAGAAATGCTTTTCAATTTGTGCACGATTTTTGATGGAAAAACCACCCAAAATTCTGCTATATAGCCTAAATGTGAAAAAAGCAGATCAAGAACCTAGTGTCTGTACTTTTTCTGCAGTCATGTGGTTGTCTCTATTGTTCAATTGTGAAGATTTTCCATCCTGGGTGTTTCCATGGTTTTACTGTGTTGCAGGTGTATCTATGGTGCAGCAGGTGCTGCTGGCTGCCATGCTGCGCAGCGAGCGAGGCGGGGTGTCATGGTCAATATACGAGGGAAAGAACCTCTCCAACACATGGCACTGGTGTTACAGACCTCTGGAAAATCCATTCAGACACTCACAGCGCCTGACACATGCTGACAGAGCACTAAGACATGTACATAAGTCACATAAATACACAAATGCACACATGAGGAGAAGACACATGTGGGCAGGAGGAGACTTATTCCCATAAGCATGCACAGAAACTCAAATACCGGCTTGCTGAACACAAGAAAGAAGTGCAGAGGAAAGTCACTTTCCTTGACAAGAAATGTGGTGACTATAATTCAAAGCATTCTACTTTAGTGAGGAAGAATAATGTCTGTGTGCTTTTTCCATTTGACCGTGAAAATCAAAATAGTCTTCATCACCTGTTTAAATATGGAAGAACTTGACTTCTTTCAACAAACTGCTCATCATTTAATGCCAATAAAACCTCAAATTGATACATTTCTATTTATTTAACTCTCATACAGACATAGTAATATCTGTCCGTCGTTGCATCAGACGCTGGATGCGGAGCTCTTTCTGCCTTTTTCTTTCTATTTTTTCTCTTCTGTCTCTTCCACTCATTGTCAAGGTCACTGCAGTTTAGACTTTTCTGTCCTCTCTGTAGAGGGCACTCTCCCTCTTTTTCCTTCCCTCCCATCCTACGTCTTGTTTCTGTCAATCCTCTACAGCTCCGTCCTCTCTCATTCGTTTTTTTTTTTTTTT